>NC_069505.1:244317902-244540402 GCF_027579735.1 Bombina bombina | reverse complement strand
TAAGCCTCTGCAGATTGCTCCTTATCTCAGTTATATTAATATACTTTTTACCTCTATGATTTCCTTGTATCTAACCCTCTGCAGACTGCCCCTTATCTCAGTTATATTAATATACTTTCTCTTGTAAGTTGTATCCAGTCCACGGATCATCCATTACTTGTGGGATATTCTCCTTCCCAACAGGAAGCTGCAAGAGGATCACCCACACAGAGCTGTCTATATAGCTCCTCCTCTAACTGCCACTCCCAGTCATTCTCTTGCAGCTCTCGACAAGAAAAGAAGTAGCTAGAGAGATGTGGTGAATTTATTTAGTTTATCTTCAATCAAAAGTTTGTTATTTTCAAATGGTACCGGAGTTGTACTATTTTAGCCTCAGGCAGAAAATAGAAGAAGAGTCTGCCTGTGGTCTTTGATGATCTTAGCAGGTTGTAACTAAGATCCATTGCTGTTCTCACACAAAACTAAAGAGAGAGGTAACTTCAGCTGGGGGAATGGCGTGCAGGGTCTCCTGCTATGAGGTATGTGCAGTTTAAATTTTTCTAGAGAAATTAATATGCTAGAAAATGCTGTTAATACCGGATTTATTTAAGGTAAGCCTGATTACAGTGATTTAATAACGACTAGTATCATGCTTGCTGTAAAAGGTAATTTTCTTATTACTTTCTCACATTACTGAAAAAATAAAACGTTTGCTGGAAGTGTTTAAACGTTTTTTTTTATACATATTGGTGATAAAACTTTATTGGGGCCCAGTTTTTTCCACATGGCTGGCTAGATTTGCACCATCCGGAGGTGTTTGCACAGTTGATTCAACGTTGGGGCAAACCAGAACTGGATCTCATGGCGTCTCGCCAGAACGCCAAGCTTCCTTGTTACGGATCCAGGTCCAGGGATCCCAAGGCAGCGCTGATAGATGCTCTAGCAGCGCCTTGGTCCTTCAACCTGGCTTATGTGTTTCCTCTGCTCCCTCGTCTGATTGCCAAGATCAAGCAGGAGAGAGCATCAGTGATTTTGATAGCACCTGCGTGGCCACGCAGGACTTGGTATGCAGATCTGGTGGACATGTCATCCTTTCCACCATGGACTCTGCCTCTGAGACAGGACCTTCTACTTCAGGGTCCTTTCAACCATCCAAATCTAATTTCTCTGCGGCTGACTGCTTGGAGATTGAACGCTTGATTTTATCAAAGCGTGGTTTCTCCGAGTCGGTCATTGATACCTTAATACAGGCGCGAAAGCCTGTCACCAGGAAAATCTATCATAAGATATGGTGTAAATATCTTCATTGGTGTGAATCCAAGGGTTACTCATGTAGTAAGGTCAGGATTCCTAGGATATTATCTTTTCTCCAAGATCCTTAAAGGGACAGATTTCTGCTCTGTCTATTCTTTTGCGCAAACGTCTGGCTGAGGTTCCAGACGTGCAGGCGTTTTGTCAGGCTTTAGTCAGAATCAAGCCTGTGTTTAAACCTGTTGCTCCGCCTTGGAGTTTAAATTTAGTTCTTAAGGTTCTTCAAGGGGTTCCATAGATATTAAGCTTTTATCTTGGAAAGTTTTGTTTTTAGTAGCTATCTCCTCTGCTCAAAGAGTTTCGGAGTTATCTGCTTTACAATGTGATTCCCCTTATCTCATTTTTCATTCAGATAAGGTAGTGTTACGTACCAAACCTGGTTTTCTACCTAAGGTGGTATCTAATAAAAATATAAATCAGGAGATTGTTGTTCTGTCACTGTGTCCTAATCCTTCTTCGAAGAAGGAACGTCTTTTACACAATCTTGACGTGGTTCGTGCTTTAAAGTTTTATTTAAAAGCTACTAAGGATATTCGTCAAACATCTGCATTGTTTGTTGTCTACTCTGGACAGAGGAGAGGCCAAAAGGCTTCAGCAACTTCTCTTTCTTTTTGGCTAAGGAGTATAATACGCTTGGCTTATGAGACTGCTGGCCAGCAGCCTCCTGAAAGGATTACAGCTCATTCTACTAGAGCGGTAGCTTCCACATGGGCTTTTAAAAATGAGGCCTCTGTTGAACAGATTTGTAAGGCGGCAACTTGATCTTCGCTTCATACCTTTTCAAAATTCTATAAATTTGATACTTTTGCTTCTTCGGAGGCTATTTTTGGGAGAAAGGTCTTGCAGGCAGTGGTGCCTTCCGTTTAAGCACCTGCCTTGTCCCTCCCTTCATCCGTGTCCTATAGCTTTGGTATTGGTATCCCACAAGTAATGGATGATCCGTGGACTGGATACACCTTACAAGAGAAAACAAAATTTATGCTTACCTGATAAATTTACTTCTCTTGTGGTGTATCCAGTCCACGGCCCGCCCTGTCATTTTAAGGCAGGTGTGTTTTATTTTTAAACTACAGTCACCACTGCACCCTATGGTTTCTCCTTTCTCTTGCATGTCTTCGGTCGAATGACTGGGAGTGGCAGTTAGTAGAGGAGCTATATAGACAGCTCTGCTGTGGGTGATCCTCTTGCAGCTTCCTGTTGGGAAGGAGAATATCCCACAAGTAATGGATGATCCGTGGACTGGATACACCACAAGAGAAATACATTTATCAGGTAAGCATAAATTTTGTTTTTTACCTCTGTGATTACCTTGTATCTAACCCTCTGCAGACAGCCCCTTATCTCAGTTATATTAATATACTTTTTACCTCTGTGATTACCTTGTATCTAACCCTCTGCAGACTGCTCCTTATCTCAGAAATATTAATATACTTTTTACCTCTGTGATTACCCTGTATCTAAGCCTCTTTATACTGCTCCTTATCTCAGTTATATTAATATGTTTTACCCCTGTGATTACCCTGTATCTAAGCCTCTGCAGACTGTTCCTTATCTCAGTTACATTAATATACTTTTTACCTCTGTGAATACCTTGTATCTTAGTCTCTGCAGACTGCCCCTTATCTCAGTTATATTAATATACTTTTTACCTCTGTGATTACCTTGCATCTTAGTCTCTGCAGACTGCCCCTTATCTCAGTTATATTAATATACTTTTTACCTCTGTGATTACCTTGCATCTTAGTCTCTGCAGACTGCCCCTTATCTCAGTTATATTAATATACTTTTTACGTCTGTGATTACCTTTTATCTAAGCCTCTGCAGACTGCCTCTTATCTCAGTTATATTAATATACTTTTTACCTCTGTGATTACCTTGTATCTAAGCCTCTTCTGACAGCCCCCTGATCACATGACTTTTTATTTATTATCTATTGACTTGAATTTAGTACTGTGTTGTGCTAACTCTTAAACAACTCCACGGGAGAGAGCACAATGTTATCTATAAGGCTGAACTAGCAGTCTCCTGTTGTGAAAAGCAAATAAAAAAGCATGTGATAAAAGGCTGTCTGTAGTGGCTTAGAAACAGGCAGACATTCAGAGGTTTAAATGTTATAAAGTATATTAATATAACAATGTTAGTTGTGCAAAGCTGGGGAATTGGGTAGTAAAGGGGTTATCTATCTCTTTAAACAATAACAATTTTAGTGTAAACTGTGTTTTTCAATCTTCCAGTGACCCTGCAACTTGCAAAACAAAACTGTTCTGTAAAAATCCAGAAGGCACATTTGTGTTTGACCTTAAAGTGATGTCTTTTCTCTTCCAGATGAAACGGTTGTACCCCCGGACCTCCCCAGCTATTTGTCATCTCAAGGTGAGACCAGCAGATACAGACTTGTATAAAAACTGCCCTCTTCCCCATTACAGAACTGAAAACAACAAGGGGTCTTTTTTCCCATTGAAGGTTGTTCGATTTGGGGAGATGAGACAAATTATTATCGGTTATTTGTAGAGCGCCAACAGATTCCGCAGCGCTAATGTTTTGCCACTTTCTTTGTTCAACCAAATTATGAATGTTTAATAAGAGGTCACAATTTTTTTATTATACAAATAATAATTTCCCAAATTCAAATGTTACGTTCATCGCTGCTTCTTAACCTATTGCGCCAACTCTGAAGTGGCTGATTCAATCCCCTGGACTTGTGCGACCGAGGTGATTGACATCCCTGCCCACGTGCAGTTGGCCACACGCAAACAGGGGGCAGCGTTGCACAAGCAGCGTATTTATGCCTGCAAGTCACGACAGGGGTGGAGATGTCTGTTTGGCTGTTAGTCTTGGCAACAATTTAATTTGTTTTTCTGGTATCCTTTGTTGAAAAGCAACCTAGGTAGGCGCAGGAGCACCAATGCGCTACTGGGAGCTAGCTGCTGATTGGTGGCTACACTCTTGTCACTGGCTCATCACCTAGATCCCAGTAGCGCATTGCTGCTTTGAAATTGGCTTTTAAACAAAGGATGCCAAGAGAATTAAGCACATTTTGTAAATTGTAAAGTCTCTTTAAAATGCTTTATCTGAATCATAAAACTCTAATTTCTTTCATGTAATTGGCAAGAGTCCATGAGCTAGTGACATATGGGATATACAATCCTACCAGGAGGGGCAAAGTTTCTCAAACCTCAAAATACACCCCTCACCACACCCACAATTCAGTTTTACAAACTTTACCTCCTATGGAGGTGGTGAAGTAAGTTTTTGCTTGATTTTTATGATTTCTTCTGTGATAAGCGCTTCTAAGCATTCTGAAGCCCAATTCCTCTCAGAGTACAGAGTTTGTTAGAGGGATGTGAAGAGAGTATCACCTGTTGATTTTACAGTTTTACTCACAGGAAATCTTTTCAAAGGTTCTCTGTTATCGGTCGTAGGGATTCATCTCCTACCTCCCTTTTCAGATTGACAATATACTCTTATATACCATTACCTCTGCTGATAGTTTTCAGTACTGGTTTGGCTATCTGCTATATGTGGATGGGTGTCTTTTGGTAAGTATGTATCATTATTTAAGACACTCTCAGCTATGGTTTGGTGCTTTATGTATTTATATAAAGTTTTAAATATATGTATTTTACTTATATTTGCCATGAGTCTGGTATATGTGTATTTCCCTTTGCAGTCTGGCAGTTTCATTATGGGAATCATGTTTTAGGAAGTTTCTTACCTGGGGTATAGTCTTTTTTTTCAATTTGACTTGTTTTTTCTTTTAAAAAACTTGCGGGGGTGCAAAATGCTGTTAATTATTGCGTCATTCTTGGCGCAATAATTTTTTGGCGCGAATATGCGTTTATAATGATGCAAGTTCGTCATTTCCTGTGTCTTAATTGACGCCAGGTTGTTTTTCAACTTCCTTTTGCATCGTGCATCAAACTTGGCGGCAAAAAAATTAGTTTATTTTACCCCACTTCCTATATGCTCCTTGCCTTCTTTATGCTCAGAGGGCTATGCTATTTGCTTTTCTGTCAATTTTAGCATTTGCATTTTCCCCCATTCCTGAAACTGCTATATGTTGAAATAAGATATTTCTGTTTAAATGTTATTTTTTCTTTTTTACATTTTTACATTTTACAAGATGTCTCAATCTGATCCTGTCTCAGAAGCTGCTGTAGGAACCATGCTGCATGAACACAGTTCTACCAAAGCTAAGTGTATCTGTTGTAAGCTAGTGGAGATTATATCTCCAGCTGTAGTATGTAACAGTTGTCATAAGCTTTTGCATGCAGAAAATGTTTCTATTAGTGCTAGTACAGTATCTGTTGTTCCTTCAACATCTAAAGTACATGATATCCCTGTTGATATGAAAAATGATATTGCTGATGTGATACAGAAGGCTATGTCTGCTATTCTTCCTTCAAATAAATGTAAAAGGTCTTTTAAAACTTCTCATACTACTGATGAAATTTGTAATGATCAACAACATACTGATATATCCAGGTGTGTGCAAGTGTGTTAAAGTGTGCGCAAGAGGCACCAAGCTACTCCAACCCTAAAGTCCCTCAAATTAGGGGAAAAAAGGATAAGTGAAAGAATGAAAACGAGGAGAAGCGCTAAAAGTGCTCAACAGTTTAAAAATAATTGCTATGCAGACAAATTAAGATAAAATAGGATAAATTTACTTGCTTAACAAATATAATTTAAAACAAACAATCACATTGGTACATGTCCTGCAAAAAAAGAAAAAGACATAAATCACTTAAGAATCGGACGTCTCCGATGTATAAAAAACACAAAATAAAAACTGCTGTTGCCAATATAAACCTTGTCTCAGTATTATGAGGGGGAGGTCGGCATCAAATCTAAAGTCCTCAGATGATTCAAAAGAGAACCGAAGCCGGGTAAGTGTAAACCCGTTTTACCTTTAGGTGTACCGTCCGTGTATCAAGAGTCACCTCCGTGAGGCGTATACGTGTCCCGTGACGTCACAAATCGGGAGGCGTCGTCTCTGTAGGGCAATCCTATTGGTCAGGATAGCTTGAAGGTAAACTATAGCGGCCGCTATAATATAGATGGTGAACTCCGCTCTTAGTGCAGGATCGCACGCAGGGTCACAGTATAACCAGATTTCCTCTGTAGATCTAATAGTAAACGGACCTTTAGTGTGTGACTTGAGACCGGCTTCAATTTAAGCGCATGGCCCTTCACAGTGTAGTCCTCGTGTTGTCCGTGGGTAGCTGAAGAATCTTTCACTCCAATAAAGAAATACAGTCTTTATAGACAAAATGTGAAGTGTAAGGCAGCTGTAACTATCATCAACGCGTTTCTCCCTCTTACAGGGCTTTCTCAAGATGAATTGGCTCCAGTTACAGCCTCCTTTTAAACAGTGTAGACTCATACCTAATCATCTGAGGACTTTAGATTTGATGCCGACCTCCCCCTCATAATACTGAGACAAGGTTTATATTGGCAACAGCAGTTTTTATTTTGTGTATTTTATACATCGGAGACGTCCGATTCTTAAGTGATTTATGTCTTTTTCTTTTTTTGCAGGACATGTACCAATGTGATTGTTTGTTTTAAATTATATTTGTTAAGCAAGTAAATTTATCCTATTTTATCTCAATTTGTCTGCATAGCAATTATTTTTAAACTGTTGAGCACCTTTAGCTTTTTTAGCGCTTCTCCTCGTTTTCATTCTTTCACTTATACTGATATATCCACCTCTGATGAGGATCTCTCTGATTCAGACGATCCTACTTCAGACATTGACACTGATAAATCATCTTATATTTTTAAGATTGAGTATATTCGTTCCTAGTTAAAAGAAGTGTTCATAACTTTGGATATTGAGGAGTCTGGTCCTCTTGATAATAAATCCAGTAAATGTTTAAATTCTGTCTATAAACCTCCTGTGACTACTCCTGAGGTTTTTCCTGTTCCTGATGCTATTTCTGATGTGATTGCTAAGGAATGGTCTAAATTTGGTACTTCTTTTGTTCCTTCTTCAAGGTTTAAAAAGTTGTATCCTTTGCCAGTGGCTAAATTAGAGTTTTGGGGAAAAGTCCCTAAGGTTGATGGGGCTATTTCTACTCTTGCTAAACGTACTACTATTCCTATGGAAGATAGTACTTCTTTTAAGGATCCTTTAGATAGGAAAATTGAATTTTATCTAAGGAAAGCTTATTTACATTCTGGCTATATTCTCAGACCTGCCATTTCTATGGCTGATGTTGCGGCTGTATCAACTTTTTGGTTGGATAACTTAGCACAACGGGAAAAAGATTCTGATTTGCTTCAACATGCTAATCATTTTATCTGTGATGCTATTTTTTATATTATCAAATTATATTATATTGTCAAATCTATGTCTTTGGCTATTTTAGCTAGAAGAGCTTTGTGGCTCAAATCATGGAATGCTGACATGGTATCTGTCATGGAAATAATAGAATCAAATTAGGAACCAAATAAATTATTACCTTGGAATGATAGAGATAGCAACCTCTCTCTATCTTGCTATCTCTATCATTCCAAGGTAATAATTTATTTGGTTCCCAATTTGATTCTATTATTTCCACTATTACTGGAGGGAAGGGAGTTTTTTTGCCCCAAGATAAAAAAAAAGTCTAGGGTTAAATCTAAAGCTTCTAATCGGTTTCATTCCTTTCATCAGAATAGAGAACAAAAAAAACACTCCTTCCTCTAAAGACTCTGGCTCCAATTGGAAGCCATCCTTGAGTTGGAATAAATCCAAGCCTTATCAAAAGCCAAAGCCAGCCCCCAAGACTACATGAAGGTGCGGCCCTCAATCCAGTTCTACTGGTGGGGGCAGATTGAAATTATTTCAAGACATTTGGGCAGGTTCCGTTCAGAATCCTTGGATTCAGAAAATTGTTTCTCAGGGGTATCGAATAGGTTTCAGGATAAGACCTCCTGTGAGGAGATTTTTTCTCTCACGTTCCATCAAATCCTGTGAAAGCTCAGGCCTTTCTGAGGTGTGTTTCAGATCTAGAGCTTTCAGGGGTAATTGTACCAGTTCCACTTCTGGAACAATGTCTGGGTTTTTATTCAAATCTATTCATTGTCCCGAAGAAGGAAAATTCATTCAGACCATTTCTGGATCTGAAGTTTTTGAATCAATTTGGAAGGGTCCTAACTTTCAAGATGGTGACTATCCTTCCTTTTGTTCAGCAAGGTCATTACATGTCCTCAATAGACTTACAGGATGCTTATCTTCACATTCCGATTCATCCAGACCACTATCGGTTTCTGAGATTCTCTTTTCTAGATAAGCATTACCAATTTTTTGCTCTTCCATTTGGCCTAGCAACAGCTCCAAGAACCTTTTCAAATGTTCTAGGTGCCCTTCTGTCTGTAATGCAGGGTATTGCAGTGTTTCCTCATTTGGACGATATCTTGGTACTGGCTCAATCTTTTCATTTAGCAGCATCTCACAGAAATCAACTTGTGTTGTTTCTTCAAAAACATGGTTGGAGGATCAATTTACCAAAGAGTGTCTTGATTCCTCAGACAAGGGTCACCTTTTTAGGTTTCCAGATAGATTCAGTGTCCATGACTCTGTCTTTAACAGACAAAAGATGAATGAAATTGGTTTTTGCCTGTCGAAACCTTCAGTCTCGATCATTCCCTTTGCTCGTTTTCATGAGACCTCTTCAGCTTTGCATGCTGAATCAATGATGCAGGGATTATACTCGGATATCACAATTGGTATCCTTAAATCCCAACACTCAACTCTCTCTGACTTGGTGGTTAGACCATCGTCAGATTATTCAAGGGGTCTTTTTTTGTTCATCCTTCCTGGACTGTAATTTCAACAGATGCAAGTCTCAATGGTTGGGGAGCTGTTTGGGGGTCTCTGACAGCAGAAGGAGTTTGGAATCCTCAAGAGGTGAGGTTACCAATCAATATTTTAGAACTTTGTGCTATTTTCAGGGCTCTTCAGACTTGGCCTCTATTAAAGAGAGAATTATTCATTCGTTTTCAGACAGACAATATCACAACTGTGGCATATGTCAATCATCAAGGGGGGGACTCAGTCCTTTAGCGATAAAAGAAGTATCTCAGATACTTTTTTGGGCGGAATCCAACTACTGGCAGAGATGGTGGATGCGTTAGCGGTTCCTTGGTTTTACCAACCTGCTTACATTTTTCCGCCTCTAGTTCTTCTTCCAAGGGTGATCTCCAAGATTTTAATGGAACAATCGTATGTGTTTGTGATAGCACCAGCATGGCCTCACAGGTTTTTGTATGTGGATCTTGTTCGGATGTCCAGTTGCCACCCTTGGCCACTTCCTTTAAGGCCAGACCTTCTGTCTCAAGGGCCATTTTTCCATCAGGATCTCAAATCGCTAAATTTGAAGATATGGAAATTTAACGCTTAGTGCTTAATCATAATACTATGCTACAGGCTTGTAAGTCTGTTTCTAGGAAGATTTATTATCGGGTTTGGAAAACCTATATTTCATGGTGTTCTTCTCATAAATTCTCGTGGCTTTCTTTTAGAACTCTCTCTTGTGAGTCTCTCTTTTCTGATTTTCCATCAGGATAAGGCTGTTTTGCAGACTTCGTTTAAATTTCTTCCTAAGGTTGTGAATTCTAACATTAGTAGGGAAATTGTTGTTCCTTCCTTTTGTCCTAATCCTAAGAATACTCTTGAAAGATCTTTACATTCTTTGGATGTTGTAAGAGCTTTGAAATATGTCAAAGCTACTAAAGATTTCAGGAAGACTTCTAGTCTATTTTTTACTGGTCCTAGGAAAGGTCAGAAAGCCTCTGACATTTCTTTGGCATCTTGGTTAAAGCTTTTGATTCACAAGGCTTATTTGGAGGAGGGACAGTCTCCGCCTCAGAGAATGACATCCTTTTCTACTAGATCAGTCACCACTTCTTGGGCTTTTAAGAATGAAGCTTCGGTTGATCAGATTTGCAAAGCAACAACTTGGTCTTCTTTGCATACATTTACAAAATTTTACTGTTTTGATGTATTTGCTTCTTCTGAAGCAGTCTGGTTTGGTAGAAAAGTTCTTCAGGCAGCTGTTTCAGTTTGATTCTTCTGCTTATGATTTAATTTTTTTTCTTGAAATTTATAAGAAAGACTTATTTTTTTGTGGATTTAATTTTTTTGAGCAGAACTAGCCATTTTTATTTTATCCCTCCCCTTCTAGTGACTCTTCCGTGGTCTTCCACATCTTTGGTATTTCTATCCTATACGTCACTAGCTCATGGACTCTTGCCAATTACATGAAAGAAAACATAATTTATGTAAGAACTTACCTGATAAATTCATTTCTTTCATATTGGCAAGAGTCCATGAGACCCACCCTTTTTATGGTGGTTATGATTTTTGTATAAAAAGCACAATTTTATTTCCAGTTCCTCTTTTTGTATGCTTTTTTTACTACTTATTTTTTCACCCCACTACTTGGCAATTCGTTAAACTGAATTGTGGGTGTGGTGAGGGGTGTATTTATAGGCATTTTGAGGTTTGGAAAACTTTGCCCCTCTTAGTAGGAATGTATATCCCATACGTCACTAGCTCATGGACTCTTGCCAATATGAAAGAAATTTCATTTATCAGGTAAGTTCTTACATAAATTATGTTTTTGACTTTTATAAATATTTAAGTCTGCAAAGCTTAAATACATTTTAGTTGTTTTTTTGTCTAACTCGTTCTCTGGACGATTTTTCTGTTTTTAGGTATTTCCTCCAGTGATGGAACAGGGGCCACTAATGTTGAAGCATGTACTATGGGCTACAGAAAGCCCAGGATCTGCTTAGGATGCAGCGGTAATGAGGCTGGCAAACCAGCGGACACCTTGTTCAGTGCAGAGAACGGTGGTACGTTCCTTCTCCTCTGGCTATTTTAGGCTTTGTGTCATTTGCCAATTGCTTATCCACGTTGCACTCACCACGAAATCCTATCGAATGTCTTTCCTCTCCTATGAATTATTCAGACTGTAAACATTCTAGTATTACTTATGTATATTCTTCATTACAGGCTATGGCTTCCCAGTTATGTGCACTAATTGCTACAATGGCCCTGTGTACCACGAGGACACAGACTACAGCCCACAAATATTAAAATCAGAAGACTACACATACCAGAGGCCACCACATGACCAGCACGGGGACAACAGTGAGAATTGTAGCTCCTCCACGTGCCATCAGAGCCATGGGCCTCTAGGCAGTGATAAAAAGGATTCTGTTGACTTTGCGTATCCTAGCAACCATGAAAGGAAGTCTCCATTGGATACACAAACATCACATGCACTGAATTCAAATACACAAGGTATGCACATCACAGATAAGGAACCTGCATATTGTTTGTTCGCTACCCCAAACTCATTTGTTAGATCACTGTAGTTTTTCATCTACATCACAAACTAGTCTGTCACTGGGTGCAACGGTTTCAGGCATCTCAATTGAGACGGGGCCCATCTGTCCATGCAATCAGTAGTAGTATTGAGGCTAGGGGGCCCGTCTGTCCTTGCAATCAGTGGTAGTATTGATGCTAGGGGGCCCATCTGTCCCTGCAATCAGTGGTAGTATTGATGCTAGGGGGCCCGTCTGTCCCTGCAATCAGTAGTAGCATTGATGCTAGGGGGCCCGTCTGTCCCTGCAATCAGTAGTAGCATTGATGCTAGGGGGCCCGTCTGTCCCTGCAATCAGTAGTAGCATTGATGCAAGTGGGCCTGTTGGACTTCACATAATGTCTGCCTACTCTGTGTGAAAAAGGTCTCACAGGTTAAGGAAAGAGTATTGGCTTTTACAATATGATATTGAATGGCGGCGCCGGCCTTTGCAGGTAGGTGACTTCAGTACTCTTCTCCAAACGCACATCTAAAAAGGAACACAAAGGATAGTGTAATAACGTTTTTTGCCCAACCTGTACGAAAGCTTTGAAGCAGATGTAGATTCCAAACTTGATTTATTGAAGATTCTCAACAGATATATTTTCAAACAACTTTTAATAAAAACAAAAACTCAACGCGTTTCAGTGGATCAACCACTTTTATCAACAACGGTTCAAATTTTAAAAAATATTGATCCACTGAAACGTGTTGAGCTTTTTAATTGTTTTTATTTTAGGTTGTTTGAAGATATGTTTGCCAAGAGTCTTCAATAAAACAAGTTTGGAATCTACATCAGCTCGTTTCGTGCAATTTGGGTGAAAAATGTTATGTTCCTTTCCAGAGGTTCATTTGGAGAAGAGCAATGAAGTAACCTACCTGCAAAGGCCGGCACCGCAATTCATTACCTGTTTGATATCTGGAGTTGGAGAGAACAGGGTTGGCAGGGACCTGAAGGGAAGTTACATATTTCCTCTTTCTTGCATCATTGATAAAATTTCTAAGATGGCTGTCACAGTATTATTGTACCAAAAACCTGCCACCATATTTATGCAGGAAAGCTGCACAAGTGCATTAACTAAGAAGGAAGGATGACTCCTATGTGACTGACATCTCAGCTTCTACAAATGGGCAGAAATCACTGTTGAAATGGATGACCCACCACAGACTTTGCCCTGAAGCTCAATAAGGCCTAGTTACACCGTTGGTCTGTCACTATCCATAATCACTTCAGGGCACACCTGTTTATCCAAATATTTAAACATGTAGGATTTTTTGTGCCTGAAAATTATAAAGTAAAATTGTTATATATTTGCAGGCGTTGTTCACTAATGCTTAGTGACAGGAAGTGCCTATCAGCCAATGAAGATTAACAGGAAGTAGCTAGCTACCAATGAAGATTAACAGGAAGTAGCTAGCTACCAATGAAGATTAACAGGAAGTAGCTAGCTACCAATGAAGATTAACAGGAAGTAGCTAGCTACCAATGAAGATTAACAGGAAGTAGCTAGCTACCAGTGAAGAATAACAGGAAGTAGATAGCTACCAATGAAGATTAACAGGAAGTAAACAACCCACACTGCCGTATATATTTCAGAGTACATTTTTAAAATCTTTCACTTCACATTTTTTCATGAGAAAAATGCCATATTTAGATGCTGTACTTTCATTAGGGTAACAGAAAATTGAGTAAAAAAGTCTTAAACTTGTTTAATTGCTGCTCTTTCATATGCATGAAAGAAAACTGCTTTACTCTTGTCGTACTAAAGGGAACACCCAAATCATTAAGTGAAGATAGTTTTACTAGATGATACAGAGAAGGATATCGGTAGGGGCAGCCATTTATTAGCTTTAATGGGTTCTGCAAAGGACAATGTTAAGAGCACATATTTATTTAATGTAATAACAGTAATGGGTAACTGGCCTATCCTTAGATGGTGTGAAACGCATAGGGGACAGTGTCTGTGCTATATTGTCAGTAGGTGTTCTGTTTTGATGTGTATACAATAAATAAAGTTGTTGAAGCAAGGGTGATTACTTCAACAAGTTGTCACTGCATGCTCTGGTCATTTTGTCACCCCATTACCCTATTAGAGAATGTTGTGCACCATTATTTCATTGTGTGGCATTTGCTTTCTTTGCAGATTCAAATCTAGAGCCTTTACTAAACCCAAGTGAATCTGAAGGACATCAGACTCTCTCTGCATCAGACTGTTTAACACAGCAAATACTCAATCCTCTCAAAGAGGAGAAAATCAAACAGACAATGCTTTCAAATGGACAATTGTCAGCAGCGATAAACTTATCTGCTTCAAGGATCAAGTGAATGAAATCCTATTGCTTTGTGCAATTCTCTAATAGACTATTTCATAAACTGAGGTCCGAAGCGAAGCCTCGTGCGCTATGTGAGAGTCACATACCTGGACGTTAAATGAATGTAGGTTTTGCATCTGCAGCACAAAAATGCAAGAAACTTTGTAAGTAAAGAAAAATGTATTTGATACATTGTACATAAGAGATTTCATAAATATATATATATAAAAATATGTAAATATCTTAAGAAATTATAGAATATAAATTTCTATATCTTTTACAGAGTCTATTTTAATCCATAGTGCATGTATAATACATTTTACAGCTGTGAATTTTAGGTGCCTTATTGCAGAAATAACACTACATGGTAATGGTCTCGGTGCTATAGGAGTATCGCAGGCAATAATGACAGTGTGCACTGTATTAACAACTGGTTCTGTCACACCGAGCTTTGTAGCAAAGCCCAAAAAGGGCAATTTTATTTGTGCTAAAATCTGGAAATGGTTTCAGAAATGATCATGTAACATTATTTAAAGCAAGATGGATTTTTATTGAACAATTATCCATGTTCTGGGTTTATAAATAAGGCAGATGCTTTATTATCCAACTCAACTGTGGTAAAAACATATTCATCAAACCAAATGTCCCACAGGCACCAAACAAGAGGTTATGTGTAATGGCAGTAAATCAGAGGTCTAGGTGAGTCTCTATTAATTACTAATGGGGTTAGGCGTTTTTTGTTGGAATCCATAAACTATAAAGATGGAGAGATTTGATGTTATTAGGAAAGTCTACCAATAAAACATTTAAGTCTGTAGACATTAGACTAGTTTGGTGTCACATTGTGCCGCAGTGTTTGCGTTACCTGTCACTTCTGCACATAGATACTATATGTGCGTCACCCTGCAACACTGTGTACTGAGGCAGCATAGAATGTTAGTGCAGAAATAACTATAGGAGACCGGGCACAGGAGAGTATCCTGTATGTATGGGAGTTTGTACAATAACAGTAAATGCAGCATCCCACCCCCTGCTGTGCAAGTCACACAAGAGTATATATCTGCTGCTATGGCGATTGTCATATGATGTTTATGTGGATGTGAGTTAGATTTTTTTAAATGAGATTTATAGTAAAGTTTCACTGAACCTGGGAGTGTAATAAAGAGAATTCTATGGTAGCTCGTTGTGTGCACAGATCGGCACCGCGCAGTAGCTCGTAGTGTGCACTGCACAGTAGCTCGTTGTGTGCGCAGACCGGGCACCGCGCAGTAGCTCGTTGTGAGCGCAGACCGGGCACTGCGCAGTAGCTCGTAGTGTGTAGTCCGGGCACCGCGCAGTAGCTCGTAGTGTGCAGACCGGCACCGTGCAGTAGCTCGTAGTGTGCAGACCGGCACCGCACAGTAGCTCATTGTGTGTGCAGACCGGGCACCGCGCAGTAGCTCGCTGTGTGCAGACCGGGCACCGCGCAGTAGCTCGTTGTGTGCAGACCGGCACCGCGCAGTAGCTCGTTGTGTGCGCAGACCGGGCACCGCCCAGTAGCTCTTTGTGTGCGCAGACCGGGCACCGCGCAGTAGCTCATTGTGTGCGCAGACCGGGCGCCGCACAGTAGCTCATTGTGTGCGCAGACCGGGCACCGCGCAGTAGCTCGTAGTGTGTAGTCCGGGCACCGCGCAGTAGCTTGTAGTGTGCAGACCGGCACCGTGCAGTAGCTCATAGTGTGCAGACCGGCACCGCACAGTAGCTCATTGTGTGTGCAGACCGGGCACCGCGCAGTAGCTCGTTGTGTGCAGACCGGCACCGCGCAGTAGCTCGTTGTGTGCGCAGACCGGGCGCCGCCCAGTAGCTCTTTGTGTGCGCAGACCGTGCACCGCGCAGTAGCTCATTGTGTGCGCAGACCGGGCGCTGCGCAGTAGCTCATTGTGTGCGCAGACCGGGCACCGCGCAGTAGCTCATTGTGTGCGCAGACCGGGCACCCGCGCAGTAGCTCGTAGTGTGTAGTCCGGGCACCGTGCAGTAGCTCGTAGTGTGCAGACCGGCACCGCACAGTAGCTCATTGTGTGTGCAGACCGGGCACCGCGCAGTAGCTCGCTGTGTGCAGACCGGGCACCGCGCAGTAGCTCGTTGTGTGTGCAGATCGGGCGCCGCGCAGTAGCTCGTTGTGTGTGCAGACCGGGCGCCGCGCAGTAGCTCGTTGTGTGCACAGACCGGGCACCGCACAGTAGCTCGTTGTGTGTGCAGATCGGGTGCCGCGCAGTAGCTCGTTGTGTGTGCAGATCGGACGCCGCGCAGTAGCTCGTTGAGTGTGCAGACGGTTTAACGCCAACCGTATGGATTAGTAATATTTTTCCTAGTGACAAAACTTGAAATTTATTCTTAAAATGTAATTTTAATCAGAGCACATATTTTTTATATATATAGAAGCACTTTGTGAAGCCTGATGCTTTCTATAAGATACCTAGTTAACCTATGGGAGTTGCTTAAGACAGTGTTTCTACAGTGTTTAAAGGGACATTTTACTGCAAAATATTTGTCACCCAAATGAAAGAGCAGCAAAAGAAAATAAGTAAAAGTGTTTTAGATTAAAATTTTCTTTCATAATTTAGATAGAATACAATTTTAAACAACTTTCTAATTTACTTCTATTATCCAATTTGTTTCATTCTCTTTGTATCATTTGTTGAATGAGCAGCAATGCACTAATGGTTTCTAACTGAACACATGGGTGAGCCAATGACAATCTGTATATATATGCATCCACCAATCAGCAGCCAGAATCTAGGTTCTTTGCTGCTTCTGAGCTTGCCTAGATAAATATTTCAGCAAAGGATAACAAGAGAAGGAAGCAAATTAAATAATAGCAGTAATTTGGAAAGTTGTTTAAAATTGCATCATCTGTCTGAATCATGAAAAAAAATTTTGGGGTTTCATGTCCCTTTAAATCTAATTTACCAGTAGCAGTTGTGCACTTCTTGTTGGTACCTGTCAGCCTTACGGGCAGCTGGTACCTGTCAGCCTTACGGGCAGCTGGTACCTGTCAGCCTTACGGGCAGCTGGTACCTGTCAGCCTTACGGGCAGCTGGTACCTGTCAGCCTTACGGGCAGCTGGTACCTGTCAGCCTTACCGGCAGCTGGTACCTGTCAGCCTTACAGGCAGCTAGTAGAAAGGAAACATCAGTTACAATATTAGTTTTAATATAAAGAGTTTTTTATTTTATTATATATATATATATTTTGTGTGTGGGGCGCAATAGAAATGTAAAGAGCACGCTCATTTGATAGTGATGCAGCATAGCTGTAAAAAGCTGACAGGAAATATCATCTAAACATCTCTATGTAAAAAAAAGAAGATATTTACCACAAAATGTCTTCAGCTCACCAGAGTAAGTGCTGTGTAAACAGTTATTCTTCAGCTGCTGTCCAGCCACAAGGTGAAAAAAACAAAATGTTGGCCAATCGGCAGTGCTGAGGTAATGCTTTGTTTTTACTGTGATCCCATAAGATTTCATAGACTTTACTTAAACTGAATAGGAAAATAACGACTGTGCTGCACATGCCAGATGCACACTCCTAGTAAGTCCTGGGACAAGCATCCTGATTGGCTGCTTAAAGTCTCTTTACAGTGGGGTGTGAATACTCAGGAAGTTTTGAGGTAAAATATATTTCTTTACATAGAGATGTTCAAGTGATATTTTCTAGTCAGCTTTTTACAGCTATGCTGCATCACACTTTCAATGCTTTAACATTTGGGTATCATGGCCCTTTAAGTAAATGCTTCAAACTAAGCAACTATTTGAAATACTGAATTATTACAATGATCAGGTATAAAATTGGGATCTGTGATTGTTTCCGCACATTTGTTAAAACAAATTGGCCGCATTAGTTCATTCTAAACTGTGTAAAAAAAAAAATACATATTTTTTCCATCTATCTAATGTAACATTCAAATATCAATATAGAAATGTTGATTTTCATGGACTTCAGTGCAAGTGTCACATCTGAATCAATATATGTTAATATCCATTCTGCAGAAATATTCAAATGGAAGAACAAATGTCAAGGTGAACATTTTATAATTAAAATATCAAAGTTCCAATGTTTGTCCATCCCCAATGTAATAAATATATTAAACCACATTAATAGAAAAACTCACTGTGCCGAGGAATTTATATTTTTAATTTTACTGTAAACGTCTGATTAGTAAAATGTAAATGTTAGTATTTATTGTGCTTACACAGCTGGTAAATTGAATTGTTTCAAGACCATCCCATAGTAGGAAGGAAATCAAACAAAAAAAACTAAGACTTATTCTAAAACTGTTATATTTGAAACCTCTTTAAGCTATTGTTTTTGTACAACGTGCACATTAAAGGGACAGTCTACACCAAAATGTGTATTGTTTTAAAAGATAGATAATCACTTTATTTCCCATTCCCCAGTTTTGCACAGAAAACAGTTATATTAATATACTTTTTACTTCTGTGATTATCTTGTACCCAAGCCTCTGCAGATTGCCCGCTTATCTCGGTTCTTTTGTCAAACTTGTATTTTAGCCAATCAATGCTGACTCCTAGGTAACTCCACGTGCGTGAGCACAATGTTTATATGACACACGTGAACTAACACCCTCTAGTGGTGAAAAACTGTCAAAATGCATTCAGAAAAGAGGCAGATTTCAAGGTCTAAGAAATTAGCATATGAATCTCCTAGGTTTAGCTTTCAACTAAGAATACCAAGAGAACAAAACAAAATTGGTGATAGAAGTATATTGGAAAGTTGTTTAAAATTCCTGCCCTATCTGAATCATGAAAGTTTGTTTTGGACTAGACTGTCCCTTTAAAACCTGTCTGAATGCATTAGATTTAGCACAATTAAATATTACCACTAATGAAATGATTTCTTGTATTTTTCAAGGTAAACTACATTTGCCACATTAAATATAGAAAAGCAAGCGTTTATTTTTCAATGTTCTGACTTCCTTTATCTATAGGAAAATGCTGCTTCTGAGAGGCAATGTGAAAAGGAAGTGTTAGCTCTGTGTACAAAGTTATTTATTTATAGAAATTGTTACATTAAAACTCCTGACCATTATTAAAGTTTCTAACAAATGTTGATGTGTTTTTACTAAAAAAGTTTGTTATAAAAGTGAAACTTTTTGTTGAAAGATATTCAAGTTCCAGATGAAAAATAAAAACCGTAGAACAAAAAATGTCTCTGTATTCTAAGCTGTTGTTTACTGATGGGACTGCCACATATCTGTCTGTAATTGGCCTCACTAGATGCACGTTTTGCTAACATAATGACAGTGACTACCCATATCTACTCTAGTAAGATGTCTGAATTGGCTCCTCCAAATAAGGCAATTGGTGGGGAGAATTTGGCTGTTAGAAAACAAGTGCAGCAAACAATATTAATATATTTAGAAAGTGTTCACACTTAAATGATATGGTAATATACTGCAAGACTCGTTTTTAATTACAAGGAGTTTTAGTTTTATTTAAGTGGATATTATAGTGGGAAAATTACATGCTCTTATTTGTTTGAGTGTCATTTTAACACTAGTGACCCTGTAATGCTGTGTGTTTAACCCCTGCAAAGGCCTTAAAATAGCACTCGGCAGCCACAGAGCACTGCTGGTCCTGACCAGGAACTGCCATTCACCCAATCAGCAGCAGTAGTTGCAGAGCTAGGTCATGTGACTACATTGGGTCAGTGGCCGTGTCGGCTCGGGAGCTTTTGAGCGGTACTTGATGATAGATATATATATATCTAGCACATTGCAGGGTCGCTAGTGTTACCGTTTCATGCGCTGACTAGTTAGATTTACTAGGAGTCTCCTTACTCTGGAACACTCACGCCTACAGGTTTCAGACTTTTATGCGCAATATTTGAAACATTTATGTGAAGTGTCAAGGGGTGGTCATCAGGAGTCAGGACAATACCAAGTCAGCTAAATAAAGAATATTTAGTGTTTCAAACTGCTTTTTAAATACAATTTATTTGAAATAAAAAGTTAAGTAAATTACAAGGTTTGCCGTGTGAATAAAATCACTGACAGCCAATCGGAGTAAGTCAGGTGCAGAGGTAGAGAGTACAAGATCCTGGCAGGTTTGTGGATCAGACCGTTCCTGGCTTTACGTAACCAACATGGTTACAATAAACCGATTTATTTATTTTTTTAACACACACCATTCTTCCACTTAAAGGGACACTAAACTCCAAAAATTAGAGAAAAAAAAAGACAAGTAAATAGATAAAATAGAAAGATTGAGTACCCCCCCAAAAAAAAAAAAAAACGTCTTGTGTATGATGGAAGGAGGCGCTGGTCTAGTAGGGGATCTTCAAACTACAGAAACACCTCTGGGTAATGCTACAGATTTACCGCAGGGTACCCGACCTCTCACATACACTATGGAAGAACTCACAGGGTAAATATGTAGATCAGCCAGTTTATTAAACCACAGGATCTCAGCTCTCTTGTATAAGTTGTACAGCGATACAGTTGGTTTTGTGCAGAGGAGCAAATTTAAGCCTGTATTGTTGTACATTTTATACAGAGAGCTGGGATCCTGTGGTTTAATAAACTGGCTGATCTACATATTTACCCTGTGAGTTCTTCCATAGTGTATGTGAGAGGTCGGGTACCCTGCGGTAAATCTGTAAGTTGAAGATCCTCCGATCTGAATCATGACAGAAAAATTTTGGATTTCGTATCCCTTTAATTTTCCCAACAATGTCCATAGGGATTTTTCTTTTCCAGGCATTAGAGCAGCAAACTCCGCACTTTGTCATAAGATCCAAGGAATATAAACCCACCCAGACTAATCGCGGTCATTCTTGGGATAATGCCAGCAAATAACCTGTAAGCATAAAACAAAATAAATAGACATAAGACAAAGGAACATGATTCTGTGCGTCTGGACATTACTTGGGTACAAATACTACAGAGATATTGTGTTACATAGATACTGGCAGATCATTGGCAGGATTCACTACACATCAGACATTAACATAACTGCCGTCATTTGCACCATGAACATTCTCAAAGGATATTGCTGTAAAATATTTACTAAATTTGCTTTTTCAGTTGCACAAATTATCTTAAACTACATCTGGTAATGATTTTTATGCTGCTAGAAAACAAGTTCATGACTGAATTAGCAAATTCCCATCAGGAAACAGACATAGAAAACGTATCGGTCACATCATACTGTACTAGAGCCTATTCTAGGGAGTCGTAATGTTATTTACCCATTTACTCTGCATGGGTTAAACACATAGTAAGCTAAGACTGTTCATATTCACTAATGATTCGGAGCATGATCGCTTTTCATTATGAATGTACCTTAAAAACATACTTGTCCTGACAGTTATTGTAATTAAAGGGACAGTTTACAATACATTTTTATCCCCTTTAATTTGTTCCCAATTATCCATTTTACCTGCTGGATTGTATTAAATTGTTTACAAATAGTGAATTTATCTTTATGTCAGTATTCGAAAAAGCTGATTTTGCCAGTTGTATCCCTACCTATACTGAAAGTTTCTATATACTTAAGTATTGGCTAAATAAAAAGCTGTGCAAACATAACCAGCAGAAGGAATTACACTCCCAATTGGAAGCAGGAGAGAGAAGCAATAAAAACAAAATTTATGCTTACCTGATAAATTTATTTCTCTTGTGGTGTATCCAGTCCACGGATTCATCCATTACTTGTGGGATATTCTCCTTCCCAACAGGAAGCTACAAGAGGACACCCACAGCAGAGCTGTCTATATAGCTCCTCCCCTAACTGCCACTCCCAGTCATTCGACCGAAGACAAGCAAGAGAAAGGAGAAACTATAGGGTGCAGTGGTTTAAAAATAAAAAACACCTGCCTTAAAATGACAGGGCGGGCCGTGGACTGGATACACCACAAGAGAAATAAATTTATCAGGTAAGCATAAATTTTGTTTTCTCTTGTAAGGTGTATCCAGTCCACGGATTCATCCATTACTTGTGGGATACCAATACCAAAGCTATAGGACACGGATGAAGGGAGGGACAAGGCAGGCACTTAAACGGAAGGCACCACTGCCTGTTAGACCTTTCTCCCAAAAATAGCCTCCGAAGAAGCAAAAGTATCAAATTTGTAGAATTTTGAAAAAGTATGAAGCGAAGACCAAGTCGCCGCCTTACAAATCTGTTCAACAGAAGCCTCATTCTTAAAACCCCATGTGGAAGCTACCGCTCTAGTGGAATGAGCTGTAAATCCTTTCAGGAGGCTGCTGGCCAGCAGTCTCATAAGCTAAGCGGATTATACTTCTTAGCCAAAAAGAAAGAGAAGTTGCCGAAGCCTTTTGGCCTCTCCTCTGTCCAGAGTAGACCACAAACAAAGCAGATGTTTGACGAAAATCCTTCGTAGCTTGTAAATAAAATTTTAAAGCACGAACCACATCAAGATTGTGTAATAGATGTTCCTTCTTTGAAGAAAGATTAGGACATAGTGAAGGAACAACAATCTCCTGATTGATATTTTTATTAGATACCACCTTAGGAAGAAAACCAGGTTTGGTACGTAACACTACCATATCTGCATGGAAAATGAGATAAGGGGAATCACATTGTAAAGCAGATAACTCCGAAACTCTTCGAGCCGAGGAGATAGCTACTAAACACAGAACTTTCCAAGACAAAAGTTTAATATCTATGGAATGCAAAGGTTCAAACGAAACCCTTTGCAGAATCTTAAGAACTAAATTTAAACTCCATGGCGGAGCAACAGGTTTAAACACAGGCTTGATTTTAACTAAAGCCTGACAAAACACCTGAACATCTGGAGTATCAGCCAGACGCTTGTGCAAAAGAATAGACAGAGCAAAAATCTGTCCCTTTAAGGAACTAGCTGACAATCCCTTCTCCAATCCTTCTTGGAGAAAAGATAATATCCTAGGAATCCTGACCTTACGCCATGAGTAACCTTTGGATTCACACCAATGAAGATATCTACACCATATCTTATGATGGATTTTCCTAGTGACCGGCTTTCGAGCCTGAATTAAGGTGTCCATGACCGACTCAGAGAAACCACGCTTTGATAAAATCAAGCGTTCAATTTCCAAGCAGTCAGACGCAGAGAAATTAGATTTGGATGGTTGAAAGGACCCTGAAGTAGAAGGTCCTGCCTCAGCGGCAGAGTCCATGGTGGAAGGGATGACATGTCCACCAGATCTGCATACCAAGTCCTGCGTGGCCACGCAGGTGCTATCAAAATCACAGAAGCTCTCTCCTGCTTGATCTTGGCAATCAGACGAGGGAGCAGAGGAAACGGTGGAAACACATAAGCCAGGTTGAAGAACCAAGGCGCTGCTAGAGCATCTATCAGCGCTGCCTTGGGATCCCTGGACCTGGATCCGTAACAAGGAAGCTTGGCGTTCTGACGAGACGCCATGAGATCCAGTTCTGGTTTGCCCCAAAGTTGAATCAACTGTGCAAATACCTCCGGATGGAGTTCCCACTCCCACGGATGAAAAGTCTGCCAACTTAGAAAATCCGCCTCCCAGTTCTCTCCTCCTGGGATATGGATAGCTGATAGATGGCAAGAGTGAACCTCTGCCCATAGAATTATTTTTGAAACCTCCAACATTGCTAGGGAACTCCTTGTTCCCCCTTGATGGTTGATGTAGGAAACAGTCGTGATATTGTCTGACTGAAATCTGATGAACCTGACCGCAGCAAGCTGAGGCCAAGCCTGAAGAGCATTGAATATCGCTCTTAGTTCCAGAATGTTTATCGGAAGGAGTGCCTCCTCCTGAGTCCACGAGCCCTGAGCCTTCAGGGAGTTCCAGACTGCACCCCAGCCCAGAAGGCTGGTATCTGTCGTTACTATTGTCCAATCTGGCCTGCGGAAGGTCATACCCTTGGACAGATGGACCCGAGATAGCCACCAAAGAAGAGAATCCCTGGTCTCTTGATCCAGATTTAGTATAGGGGACAAATCCGTGTAATCCCCATTCCACTGACTGAGCATGCAAAGTTGCAGCGGTCTGAGATATAGGCGGGCAAACGGCACTATGTCCATTGCCACTACCATTAAGCCGATTACTTCCATACACTGAGCCACTGAAGGGCGAGAAGTAGAATAAAGAACACGGCAGGAATTTAGAAGTTTTGACAACCTGGCCTCTGTCAGGTAAATCTTCATTTCTACAGAATCTATCAGAGTTCCTAGGAAGGAAACTCTTGTGAGAGGGGATAGAGAACTCTTTTCTTCGTTCACCTTCCACCCATGAGACCTCAGGAATGCCAGAACAATGTCCCTATGGGACCTGGCGATTTGAAAATTTGACGCCTGTATCAGAATGTCGTCTAGGTAAGGGGCTACTGCTATACCCCGCGGCCTTAGGAGTGACCCTAGAACTTTCGTAAAGATTCTTGGTGCCGTAGCTAACCCAAAGGGAAGAGCCACAAACTGGTAATGCCTGTCTAGGAAGGCGAACCTGAGAAACCGATGATGATCTCTGTGTATCGGAATGTGAAGATAAGCATCCTTTAAGTCCACGGTAGTCATATTGACCCTCCTGGATCATAGGTAGGATGGTTCGAATAGTCTCCATCTTGAAGGATGGGACCCTGAGAAATTTGTTTAGGATCTTGAGATCTAAGATTGGTCTGAAAGTTCCCTCTTTCTTGGGAACTACAAACAGATTTGAATAGAAGCCTTGCCCCTGTTCCTCCTTTGGAACTGGGTGGATCACTCCCATAACTAGGAGGTCTTGAACACAATGTAAGAATGCCTTTCTCTTTATCTGGTTTGCAGATAATTGTGAGAGATGAAATCTCCCTTTTGGGGAAGAAGCTGTGAAATCCAGAAGATATCCCTGGGACACAATTTCCAACGCCCAGGGATCCTGGACATCTCTTGCCCAAGCCTGGGCGAAGAGAGAAAGTCTGCCCCCTACTAGATCCGTTTCCGGATCAGGGGCTGATCCTTCATGCTGTTTTTTGGCCTGCTTTCCTTTGTTCCAAGCCTGGTTAGGTCTCCAGACCGGCTTGGACTGGGCAAAATTTCCCTCTTGTTTTGTATTAGAGGAAGTTGAAGCTGCGCCACTCTTGAAGTTTCGAAAGGAACGAAAATTAGTCTGTTTGGTCCTTAATTTGTTGGACCTATCCTGAGGAAGGGCGTGACCTTTTCCTCCAGTAATATCAGAAATGATCTCCTTCAGTCCAGGCCCGAATAGGGTCTGCCCCTTGAAGGGAATGTTGAGAAGCTTAGACTTTGAAGTAACGTCAGCTGACCAGGATTTGAGCCATAGCGCCCTACGCGCCTGAATAGCAAAACCTGAGTTTTTAGCCGTTAGCTTGGTTAAATGAACAACGGCGTCAGAAACAAATGAATTGGCTAGCTTAAGAGCTTTAAGCCTGTCAAGGATATCATCCAACGGGGTTTCTACCTGTAGAGCCTCTTCTAGAGACTCAAACCAGAAGGCTGCAGCAGCAGTGACTGGGGCCATGCGTGCAAGGGGCTGGAGAATAAAACCTTGTTGAATAAAAATTTTCTTAAGGTACCCTCTAATTTTTTGTCCATTGGATCTAGAAAAGCACAACTGTCCTCGACAGGGATAGTTGTAAGCTTCGCTAGGGTAGAGACTGCTCCCTCCACCTTAGGGACCGTTTGCCACAAGTCCCGTGTAGCGGCATCTATAGGAAACATCTTTTTAAAAACAGGAGGGGGAGAGAACGGTACACCTGGTCTATCCCATTCCTTAGAATTAATTTCTGAAAACCTCTATCATCCAACGGGGTTTCTTAAAAAACTGTACTGTGCCTTTAAGGGGAAAAAACAATCACAAACTGCAAAACAGTGAAAAAAAGCAGTAAACTCTACAAAATTTTTACAGTGTGTATAATAGACTAAAATAGCATTGCACCCACTTGCAAATGGATGATTAACCCCTCAGGCTCAAAAACGAATCAGAAAAACGGTAAAACCGTTATAAACAGTCACAAGCAAACTGCCACAGCTCTACTGTGGCTCCTACCTGCCCATAAAACGACTTTTGTAGGCACAAAAACCCTTTACAGAGGTCCAATATGTCAGGGGACTCCTTCAGGGAAGCTGGATGTCTCAGACTGTAAAAACTACTGCGCAATTAGAGCGCGAAAATAGGCCCCTCCCACCAAGTGAAAGGGCCCTAAATAACTACTCCTAGGAGAAATCTAGTCAGCCATGTGGAAAACTAGGCCCCAAATAAAGATTTATCACCCTCAGTAAAAAACGTTTTTTATATATCATGCAAACGTTTTACACACTAAGTAATAAGAGCAAGTAACATGAATATTACCCTTTACTGCAAGCATGATCCCAGTCGTTTGTTAAATCACTGTAATCAGGCTTACCTTAAATATATCAGGCACTGTCAGCATTTTCTAGACCTTATCATCTCTCTAGAAAAAAATATACTGAACATACCTCAGAGCAGTTAATTCTGCAGGCCATTCCACCAGCTGAAGTTTTCCCATACTCTTCAGTTATGTGTGAGAACAACAGTGGACCTTAGTTACAACCTGCTAAGATCATCAAAAACCTCAGGCAGAACTCTTCTTCTAATTTCTGCCTGAGGTAAAAACAGTACAATGCCGGTACCGTTTAAAAATAACAAACTTTTGATTGAAGATAAACTACACTAATTCACCACATATCTCTTGATACTTCCTTTCTTGTCGAGAGCTGCAAGAGAATGACTGGGAGTGGCAGTCAGGGGAGGAGCTATATCGACAGCTCTGCTGTGGGTGTCCTCTTGCAGCTTCCTGTTGGGAAGGAGAATATCCCACAAGTAATGGATGAATCCATGGACTGGATACACCTTACACGAGAAATGTTAATTTTCAGTTCTGTCTAAGCAGTGACCTTTGGTTTACAGACATAAATAATACAAAGCATGTGTGTGTACAGAAAGTGATCAAATAAAGAGATCTGATTTCTCTGCAAGCTCAACCCATTTTATCGGATTCTGGTTTGAAAGCACAAAACCAGCTGTTTCATATACAAACTAAACCCCAAAGGAGCAATTTCTCATACATGTTTTACTCTGCTGCTTGTATAAGAAGTAATTTGAAACACAATAGAAGAAAAACAGTTTTACAGCGTACTGTCCCTGAAGTTCTGTATTTTCACAGTGGGTCCTCCATCTTGGAATTTAAGTATTCTTGTTGTGCACAACCGCTGCATCGCTCTATATTATATCTAAGGGCTAAACAAAAGCCTCTGCTTTGTACTGTGCTAATAAAATGCTATTCTCACTGATCTGTGAGAGCACACAGCTTCTGTCACAACACCACCCAGCAGATTATTGTCCCTTTAAGGGCTGCTGCAGGTCTTGATAGTTTATACACAGTTTACACAGAGACATTGAGGAGTGTGACCCAAACATCTGTAAATGCGCTTGAGGGTCAGGAACCGCAGAGGCTGCGTCAATCATGAAAACTTCTCTGTATAGTTTATCATTCTAATCCAAGACTATTTGTACAATGTCCAGTTTATAACTTGTATTAGAGGACTCTGACTACTCTGTATTGTGCATATGACACTGTACGCAGCAGACTTTACCTTATTTATAAAGCGCCAACAGATTCTGCAGTGCTGTCCATGGGTAACAAAGATAAAAGGACAGTACAATATGAGACGCCAGACAAAATTTAACAAACAAATACAGGGGGAATTGGGAGCCCTATTCCCGTGGGAACTTACAATCTAAATGGGTAGGAGGGTGAGAAACCAGAGGTGGGGACTGCAAAGGTGGCAATGATGTTAGTGTGGAGTTAGATGAGGGCAGCTATTAAGCAAGTGGAATTCATTAGTTACTGATTTGGTGATAGGCTTCCCTGAACAAGAAGGTCTTTAGGGAGCGTTTAAAGGAGGAGAGGTTGGGGGAAAGTCTGACAGCTCGAAGAAGTGTGTTCCAGAGGGTTGGTGCTGCACGAGAGAAGTCCTGTAGTCTAGCATTTGAGGAGGTGATGGTAGAAGACGCAAGGAGTAGATCGTTGTTGGATCTTAGGGGATGGGCTGGAGTATATTTGTTGATGAGTAAGGACAGGTGGGGGGGGCTGCATTGGTGAGGGCTATTTAGGTAAGAGTGAGAATTTTGAATGTAATTCTGCTGTGAATGGGGAGCCAGTGAAGGGACTCACAGAGGGGTGCATCGGATACAGAGCGTCGGGAGAGGTGGATTAGCCTAGCAGAGGCATTTAGGATAGATTGAATGGGGGAGAGGCGGGAGAGAGGAAAGCCAGTTAGTAGGCTGTTACAGTAGTCAAGCCGGGAAATTACTAGGGAATGGATTAGCTGTTTAGTAGTTTCAGCACTCATAAAAGGACGAATTTTGGAGAAATTGTGTAGATGGTTGCGACAGGATGAAGAGAGCGATTGGATGTGGGGTATGAAGGACAGATTGGAGTCAACTGTAACTCCTAGGCAGCGGACTTGGGGAGAGGAGGATATAGTGGTGTCACTAACAGTGATAGTAAAGTTAGAAACTGGAGTAGAATTAGAGGGGGGGGAATTAGAAGAAGCTCAGTCTTGGTTTTTAGGTGGCGAGAGGCCATCCAGGAAAAAATGCCAGATAAGTAGTCGCTGATGTGGGAAAGGACAGGAGAGAGTGCAGTGTTGGATAGGTAGATCTGAGTATCATCACCACAGATGTGATAGTTCAAGCCATAGCTACTGATAAGTTTACCCAGTGAGGAAGTATAAATAGAGAAGAGTAGAGGGCCTATAACAGAGCCTTGAGATACTCCAACAGACAGAGGCAATGGAGAGGAGAAGTCGCCAGCAAATGAGACAGTAAAGGACCTATTAGAGAGATAAGAGTGGATCCAAGAGAAGGAAATGTCACAGAGCCCAAGGGAGAGGAGAGTCCGTAGGAGGAGGGGATTGTCAACAGTGTCAAAGCCGCAGACAGGTCAAGTAAGATAAGTATAGAGTAGTGGCCATTGTTTTTAGCAGAAAGGAGATAGTAACCTTGGTGAGGGCAGTTTCAGTTGAGTGTTGGGGACGGAAGCCAGATTGCAGGGGGTCAAGCAATGAGTTGGAGGATAGGAAGTTTGTTAGGCGATTGAAAACTCGTTTTTCCAGGACTTTAGAAGCTAGCGGAAGTAGTGATATGGGGCAGTAGTTTGCAGGAGAATCGGGGTCGAGGAGGGTTTTTATGAGGATGGGGGTGACCTTTGCATGTTTGAAGGATGATGGAAATGAACCAGTAGTAAGGGATCATTTGAATATGTGAGTAAGAGCTGGGGTGAGGGTAGAGGACAGAGAAGGTATTAGATGTGAAGGGATAGGCATCTATTTATCAAGCCGTCAACCGGAAATATGCTGGAATTCTGCAGCGTATTTGTGGCGAGCCTGATTCCCCTTATTTATCAAACCCTACAGACCGGCAAAAGTAGAATTTTGTGACATAACATACGATCCGCCGGTCTCAGTCCGACACAGATCGATGCTTACGTCATTACAGATGTTCCGAATGCAAATTCGGCACTATCTGACTACTTTTGCTAGTTACCAATCTTCTACCAGGTACGCTCGGCACTATTTCGGCCCAGCGTACCTGGTTTTCAATCCGCCGCCCTGGAGGCGGCGGATGCCATAGGAATCAATAGGAGTCTGAAAGCAGCGAAGGCTTATGTTCGCTGCTGCCCGATATCCCATTGATTCCTATGAGAACGTTTACACCTAACATGTACCCCAAGTCTAAACACCCCTAATCTGCCCACCCTACACCGCCGTCACCTACATAATACTTATTAACCCCTAATCTGATCCCCTACACCACTGCCACCTACATTATACTTATACCTATTAACCCCTAATCTGCCCCCCCACACCACCGCCACTATATTAAATTTATTATCCCCTAAACCTAAGTCTAACACTAACCCTAACACCCACTAACTTAAATATAATTTTAAAAAATCTAAATAAATATTCCTATCATTAAATAAATTATTCCTATTTAAAACTAAACTAAATACTTACCTATCAAATAAACTCTAAGATAGCTACAATATAACTAATAGTTACATTGTAGCTATCTTTGGGTTTATTTTTATTTTACAGGCAACTTTTTATTTATTTTAACTAGGTGGAATAGTTACTAAATAGTTATTACTATTTAATAACTTCCTAGTTAAAATAAATACAAATATACCTGAAAAATAAAACCTAACCTATGTTATAATTACACCTAACACTACACTATAATTAAATTATTCTATCAGCCAATAGGATTGAAGTTCAATCCTATTGGCTGATCCAATCAGCCAATAGGATTGAGCTTGCATTCTATTGGCTGATTGGAACAGCCAATAGAATGCAAGCTAAATCCTATTGGCTGATTGGATCAGCCAATAGGATTTTTCCTACCTTAATTCCGATTGGCTGATAGAGTTCTATCAGCCAATCGGAATTGAAGGGACGTCATCTTGGATGACGTCACTTAAAGGACCCGTCATTGTTCAAGAAGACTCCGGATGTCTTGAAGATGGAGCCGCTCCGCGCCGGATGGATGACGATAGAAGATGCCTTCTGGATGAAGACTTCTGCCCGTCTGGAGGACCTCTTCTGCCTTCGGCCCGGTTGGGTGAAGACGTCTCCCGGTAAGGTGATCTTCAAGGGGTTAGTGTTAGGTTTTTTAAGGGGGGATTGGGTGGGTTTTAGAGTAGGGTTGGTTGTGTGGGTGGTGGGTTTTAATGTTGGGGGGGTTGTCATTTTTTTTTTACAGGTAAAAGAGCTGATTACTTTGGGGCTATGCCCCGCAAAAGGCCCTTTTAAGGGCTATTTGTAATTTAGTGTAGGATAGGGCTTTTTTTATTTCGGGGGGGGCTTTTTTATTTTGTTAGGGGGATTAGATTAGGTGTAATTAGTTTAAAAATCTTGTAATTTTTTTATTATTTTCTGTAATTTAGTGTTGGTTTTTTTTTGTACTTTAGATAATTTTATTTAATTGTATTTAGTTTAGGGAATTAATTTAATTATAGTGTAGTGTTAGGTGTAATTGTAACTTAGGTTAGGTTTTATTTTACAGGCATATTTGTATTTATTTTAACTAGGAAGTTATTAAATAGTTAATAACTATTTAATAACTATTCTACCTAGTTAAAATAAATACAAACTTGCCTGTAAACTAAAAATAAACCCTAAGCTAGCTACAATGTAACTATTAGTTATATTGTAGCTATCTTAGGGTTTATTTTATAGGTAAGTATTTAGTTTTAAATAGGACTAATTTATTTAATGATAGGAATATTTATTTAAATTATATTTAAGTTAGAGGGTGTTAGGGTTAGACTTAGGTTTAGGGGTTAATAAATTTAATATAGTGGTGGCGGCGACGTTGGGGGCTGCAGATTAGGGGTTAATAAATATAATGTGGGGGGGCAGATTAGGGGTTAATAAATATAATGTAGGTGGTGTGGGGGGGCAGATTAGGGGTTAATAAATATAATGTAGGTGGCGGTGGGCTCTAGGAGTGGCGGTTTAGGGGTTAAACACTTTATTTAGTTGTGGCGGAGTCCGTGAGCGGCGGTATAGGGGTTAATACATTTATTAGAGTTGCAGTGGGCTCCGGGAATGGCGGTATACGGGTTAAACAGTTTAGTATAGTGTGGGTGTTTAGTGACAGTATACCAATAAAGCTGGGAAAAAGCCGAAGAGCAGCGAGATCGATGACTGTTAGTTAACAACAGTCCGCTGCTCATCGCCCCCTACTTGGTACGCGGCTTTTTGACTGCTTTTTTGATAATTTTGGAGAGCATATTCAGGTCCGCGGCAGCGATGTTAGGTGAGCGTATTGGTGCCGTTGAATGCAGATAAGTTGACAGCTTGATAAATAGATGCCATAGGGTCAAATGAGCAGGTAGTGAGGTGTGAGGAAGATATTAGGGAACTCACTTAATTCTCAATGGTTGGGGGGAAAATACTGAGAGTGTTGGAGGGGGTGACCGGGGGCGGAGATGGAAGGTTGCAGTCTTGTGGTGGGATGTTTTGTTGAAAAAGTAGTCTGCCAAGTCTTGAGCACTAAAGTCAGATGAAGGGGGTGGTGCAGGTGAATAGAGGAGAGAGTTGAAAGTGGAGAAGAGACGTTTAGGGTTTGAGGAGTGAGAAGATATGAGAGAAGAGAAGTAGGTTTGCTTGGCTAAGTGAAGAGCAGTGGAGTAAGAATAAAGAATGAACTTATAGTGTAGGAAATCGGGTTCAGAGCGGGATTTCCTCCAGGCACGTTCAGCAGCACGGGAGCATCTTTGTAGATAGCGTGTTTGCTGAGAGTGCCAGGGCTGGAGCTGACGACGTTGGTTTTGCGTATTTGTGGAGGAGTATTGTTATAGTGGGTTGTAACAAGGTCAGGGCAGGATACCGTGGAAGTGTGGGGAAGGTGTTTTTAAATAAGGTTAGAAAGTTGGAGAGGATCCACAGTGTGCAGATTTCTACAGGTGCGGGGGGGGAGAAATAGGTTTAGCCTGTACATTAAGATTATAGGTGAGCAGATGGTGGTCTGAGATGGGAAATGGGCGACAGGTGACGTCAGAGAGAGAGCAGAGGTAGGAGAATACCAGATCAAGAGAGTGCCCATTGCGGTGAGTAGGGAATAGGATGGATTGTGAGAAACTAAAGGAGTTTGTGAGTGAGAGAAGTTTATAGGCAGCAGGGGCAGATGGGTTATCAATGGGGATGTTGAAGTTCCCTAGGATTAGAGCAGGTGTATTTGTAGAGAGAAAGTGAGAAAGCCAGGCAGCAAAGGTGTCAAGGAATTGGGAGGTTGGTCGAGGGGGGCAATAGATAACTGCCACCTTGAGGGAGAGGGGGGAGAAAATGCGGATGCAGTGGACTTCAAAGGAGGAGAAGGAGAGAGATGGATGATGGATGCAGGTGCTGATAGGAGCAGGAGGGGGATAGTAAGATTCCAACAAAGCCACCATGTCTGTCACCTGGTTGTGAACAGTTGTAAGTTTGTTACAGACAGAGCGCTGTGGGTTAATGGAGATGAGATTGTTGGGATCACGTGACCTTGAGTTTGTATTGTGGGAGATTGATCGAGAGTGTAAAATTGTGGTGAATACTGCAGGGCCAGGGTTAGGAAAGACATCCCCAGTAGCAAACAGTAGTAGCAGTGAGAGTGACAGAAGGTGAGAGTGAGTCTTGTAGGAGCGTGTATGATTAGACACAGGAGAGACATCCCCAGCAGCAAGCAGTAGTAGCAGTGAGAGTGACAGGAGGTGAGAGTGAGACTTGTAGGAGCGCGTATGATTAGACACAGGAGAGACATCACCAGCAGCAAGCAGAAGTAGCAGTGATAGTGAGACTTGTAGGAGCGCGTATGATTAGACACAGGAGAGACATTACCAGCAGCAAGCAGTAGTAGCAGTGATAGTGAGACTTGTAGGAGCGCGTATGATTAGACACAGGAGAGACATCACCAGCAGCAAGCAGTAGTAGCAGTGAGAGTGACAGGAGGTGAGAGTGAGACTTGTAGGAGCGCGTATGACTAGACACAGGAGAGACATCACCAGCAGCAAGCAGTAGTAGCAGTGATAGTGAGACTTGTAGGAGCGCGTATGATTAGACACAGGAGAGACATCACCAGCAGCAAGCAGTAGTAGCAGTGATAGTGAGACTTGTAGGAGCGCGTATGATTAGACACAGGAGAGACATCACCAGCAGCAAGCAGTAGTAGCAGTGATAGTGAGACTTGTAGGAGCGCGTATGATTAGACACAGGAGAGACATCACCAGCAGCAAGAAGTAGTAGCAGTGATAGTGAGACTTGTAGGAGCGCGTATGATTAGACACAGGAGAGACATCACCAGCAGCAAGCAGTAGTAGCAGTGATAGTGAGACTTGTAGGAGCGCGTATGATTAGACACAGGAGAGACATCACCAGCAGCAAGCAGTAGTAGCAGTGATAGTGAGACTTGTAGGAGCGCGTATGATTAGACACAGGAGAGACATCACCAGCAGCAAGCAGTAGTAGCAGTGATAGTGAGACTTGTAGGAGCGCGTATGATTAGACACAGGAGAGTTAGATGGGGAAGTATTGCTAAGGAAACAGAGTTGTTCATGAGAGGACAGCATAGGGGATGAGAGAAGGATAGTGTGGGGATTATTGATGTTACCTTATAACGGGTTATTCCTTGTATTAGAAAGAGGAATCTGACTACTCTGTATTGTGCATATGACACTGTACGCAGCAGACTTTACCTTATAACAGGTTATTCTTTGTATTAGAGAGATGACTGACTACTCTGTATTGTGCATATGACACTGTACGCAGCAGACTTTACCTTATAACAGGTTATTCTTTGTATTAGAGAGATGACTGACTACTCTGTATTGTGCATATGACACTGTATGCAGCAGACTTCACCTTATAACAGGTTATTTCTTGTATTAGAGAGGAATCTGACTACTCTGTATTGTGCATATGACACTGTACGCAGCAGACTTTACCTTATAACAGGTTATTCTTTGTATTAGAGAGATGACTGACTACTCTGTATTGTGCATATGACACTGTACGCAGCAGACTTTACCTTATAACAGGTTATTCTTTGTATTAGAGAGATGACTGACTACTCTGTATTGTGCATATGACACTGTACGCAGCAGACTTTACCTTATAACAGGTTATTCCTTGTATTAGAGAGATGACTGACTACTCTGTATTGTGCATATGACACTGTACGCAGCAGACTTTACCTTATAACAGGTTATTCCTTGTATTAGAGAGATGACTGACTACTCTGTATTGTGCATATGACACTGTACGCAGCAGACGGCAAGAGAATGATTAGTTCTGTTCGTACCCAGCGACTCCCTGCGTCCTCCATATTGCGTTTAGGGCAAACAGGACATTTCCTCTCGCTGTACTGGAGCCCGTCTGAAAGAACAAACGAATAAGCTGATTACATAGGGACACTGTACAGATAAAAAAGGGACCGTAATAACCCCTGACAGGCGATCCCAGACGACACAAACGTAAAGACTTTTTTTTACATAGTTACTAGAGGCAAATTTTTAGATTTCTTTGTTTGCTTTTAAAGGGACGGCAAACGACTTAAATTGACATCATATATAAGTAAGAGAGGACCATTAAATACGGTATATTTGTATAATCAACAAATGCATAATAAAAAGAGAACGCAATAACATTCACTAGATTTGTTTGTGACTATTCTTATTTACTTTCACCTTTTTGGCCTCCTGCACCATGTGACAGCCATCAGCCAATCACTAAATGCATATATATATATCCTATGTGTGCAGAGAAAAAGATTGTGCACATTTTGACAATTAAATAAATTGTAAACTACCTGCTCATTCTGCAGAAATGATTAAAGTTTAACCCCTTAATGACACAGACGTGCCCTGTATGTTGCATGTCCTTAAAGGGGCACTAAAGTCAACATTAAAGTATCAGGATTCAGATAAAGCAATTTAAAAAAAAAACTTTCCAATATACTTTATTTTATATGCACACTTGCCGAGGCCCCAGCTTCTACTAAGCATGTGATAAGAATATACATTCTGTGATTCGCTGATGGCTGTCACATGGTACAGGTGAAGGGAAAATTGCCAGAAAATATTCTACTTCTCATATCAAATTCAAAGTAAGTTCTATTGCCTTTTTCTTGTGTATTTGTCAGTTATTCCATGCGTCTGTATTTAGTGGCCCTGTACTACATGACTGATTCCTGGAGGGAAAGTTCTATAGTGTGGTCAATATTTAACCCCTTTAAAGGAAAAAGACAGATTAAATCAGTTAAGGGGTTAAAAATTTTGAAGTTAAAATGAAGTGCATTGTTGTGTTCAACCGGACCCTAAAGGGACCTGAAACCCAAAGAAAATATTTTATGATTCAGACAGAGCGTGTGCTTTCAAACTACTATTTAATTTGCACATTCACTTGGTATCCTTATTTGCAAAGGATACCTAGGTAGGCTCAGGCTGAGCAACACATTACTGGGAGCTAGCTGCTCCTTCAACAAACCATACCAAGAGAATGAAGCAAATTTGATAATAGACGTAAATTGGAAAGTTGTTAAACTTGTATGCTCTACCTGAATCATGGAAGAAGAAATTTGGGTTTCATGTCCCTTTAAGTCTGATGTTAAATACAAATAGCAGTCAGTAAATGATTGTTAGAAATACTGACATGTCATTGAAAGGTAGAGCTAAAAATAAGTGTGCCTGATGTCAGTGCTTCCGAGATAAAAAATCAGTTTCTTCAAGGATTCATGTAACTCAGTGTTATATTATTTTGTTATTCAGTTATATATATATATTAATCCCATACTAGAATGAAAGTTGCAGTGGATGATTGAGGAATCAGTATGTGGACACCTATCATATATAAAATTGTCTGTTCTATCTGAGTCATGAAATAACATGGATTTAATGTCCCTTTAAAGACACAAAATGATTTAAAACAGAGTATTTTCTTTCTACATTTATATTATTGTACAACTGGTTTAACTCCTATAAAGTTGTCAGCTTAACCCTCCGTTGTCCATTGGATGATTTGAAAGTGCTGGATAATTAATGAAACACATTGTGGCAGCTTAAAAACAGAATTTATGTTTACCTGATAAATTACTTTCTCCAACGGTGTGTCCGGTCCACGGCGTCATCCTTACTTGTGGGATATTTTCTTCCCCAACAGGAAATGGCAAAGAGCCCAGCAAAGCTGGTCACATGATCCCTCCTAGGCTCCGCCTACCCCAGTCATTCGACCGACGTTAAGGAGGAATATTTGCATAGGAGAAACCATATGATACCGTGGTGACTGTAGTTAAAGAAAATAAATTATCAGACCTGATTAAAAAACCAGGGCGGGCCGTGGACCGGACACACCGTTGGAGAAAGTAATTTATCAGGTAAACATAAATTCTGTTTTCTCCAACATAGGTGTGTCCGGTCCACGGCGTCATCCTTACTTGTGGGAACCAATACCAAAGCTTTAGGACACGGATGAAGGGAGGGAGCAAATCAGGTCACCGAAATGGAAGGCACCACGGCTTGCAAAACCTTTCTCCCAAAAATAGCCTCAGAAGAAGCAAAAGTATCAAACTTGTAAAATTTGGTAAAAGTGTGCAGTGAAGACCAAGTCGCTGCCCTACATATCTGATCAACAGAAGCCTCGTTCTTGAAGGCCCATGTGGAAGCCACAGCCCTAGTGGAATGAGCTGTGATTCTTTCAGGAGGCTGCCGTCCGGCAGTCTCGTAAGCCAATCTGATGATGCTTTTAATCCAAAAAGAGAGAGAGGTAGAAGTTGCTTTTTGACCTCTCCTTTTACCAGAATAAACAACAAACAAGGAAGATGTTTGTCTAAAATCCTTTGTAGCATCTAAATAGAATTTTAGAGCGTGAACAACATCCAAATTGTGCAACAAACGTTCCTTCTTCGAAACTGGTTTCGGACACAAAGAAGGCACGACTATCTCCTGGTTAATGTTTTTGTTAGAAACAACTTTTGGAAGAAAACCAGGTTTAGTACGTAAAACCACCTTATCTGCATGGAACACCAGATAAGGAGGAGAACACTGCAGAGCAGATAATTCTGAAACTCTTCTAGCAGAAGAAATTGCAACCAAAAACAAAACTTTCCAAGATAATAACTTAATATCAACGGAATGTAAGGGTTCAAACGGAACCCCCTGAAGAACTGAAAGAACTAAGTTGAGACTCCAAGGAGGAGTCAAAGGTTTGTAAACAGGCTTGATTCTAACCAGAGCCTGAACAAAGGCTTGAACATCTGGCACAGCTGCCAGCTTTTTGTGAAGTAACACAGACAAGGCAGAAATCTGTCCCTTCAAGGAACTTGCAGATAATCCTTTCTCCAATCCTTCTTGAAGAAAGGATAGAATCTTAGGAATCTTAACCTTGTCCCAAGGGAATCCTTTAGATTCACACCAACAGATATATTTTTTCCAAATTTTGTGGTAAATTTTTCTAGTTACAGGCTTTCTGGCCTGAACAAGAGTATCAATAACAGAATCTGAGAACCCTCGCTTTGATAAGATCAAGCGTTCAATCTCCAAGCAGTCAGCTGGAGTGAGACCAGATTCGGATGTTCGAACGGACCTTGAACAAGAAGGTCTCGTCTCAAAGGTAGCTTCCATGGTGGAGCCGATGACATATTCACCAGATCTGCATACCAAGTCCTGCGTGGCCACGCAGGAGCTATCAAGATCACCGACGCCCTCTCCTGATTGATCCTGGCTACCAGCCTGGGGATGAGAGGAAACGGCGGGAATACATAAGCTAGTTTGAAGGTCCAAGGTGCTACTAGTGCATCTACTAGAGTCGCCTTGGGATCCCTGGATCTGGACCCGTAGCAAGGAACCTTGAAGTTCTGACGAGAGGCCATCAGATCCATGTCTGGAATGCCCCACAGTTGAGTGATTTGGGCAAAGATTTCCGGATGGAGTTCCCACTCCCCCGGATGCAATGTCTGACGACTCAGAAAATCCGCTTCCCAATTTTCCACTCCTGGGATGTGGATTGCAGACAGGTGGCAGGAGTGAGTCTCCGCCCATTGAATGATTTTGGTCACTTCTTCCATCGCCAGGGAACTCCTTGTTCCCCCCTGATGGTTGATGTACGCAACAGTCGTCATGTTGTCTGATTGAAACCGTATGAACTTGGCCCTCGCTAGCTGAGGCCAAGCCTTGAGAGCATTGAATATCGCTCTCAGTTCCAGAATATTTATCGGTAGAAGAGATTCTTCCCGAGACCAAAGACCCTGAGCTTTCAGGGATCCCCAGACCGCGCCCCAGCCCATCAGACTGGCGTCGGTCGTGACAATGACCCACTCTGGTCTGCGGAAGGTCATCCCTTGTGACAGGTTGTCCAGGGACAGCCACCAACGGAGTGAGTCTCTGGTCCTCTGATTTACTTGTATCTTCGGAGACAAGTCTGTATAGTCCCCATTCCACTGACTGAGCATGCACAGTTGTAATGGTCTTAGATGAATGCGCGCAAAAGGAACTATGTCCATTGCCGCTACCATCAAACCTATTACTTCCATGCACTGCGCTATGGAAGGAAGAGGAACGGAATGAAGTGTCCGACAAGAGTTTAGAAGTTTTGTTTTTCTGGCCTCTGTCAGAAAAATCCTCATTTCTAAGGAGTCTATTATTGTTCCCAAGAAGGGAACCCTTGTCGACGAAGATAGAGAACTCTTTTCCACGTTCACTTTCCATCCGTGAGATCTGAGAAAGGCCAGGACTATGTCCGTGTGAGCCTTTGCTTGAGGAAGGGACGACGCTTGAATCAGAATGTCGTCCAAGTAAGGTACTACTGCAATGCCCCTTGGTCTTAGCACCGCTAGAAGGGACCCTAGTACCTTTGTGAAAATCCTTGGAGCAGTGGCTAATCCGAAAGGAAGCGCCACGAACTGGTAATGCTTGTCCAGGAATGCGAACCTTAGGAACCGATGATGTTCCTTGTGGATCGGAATATGTAGATACGCATCCTTTAAATCCACCGTGGTCATGAATTGACCTTCCTGGATGGAAGGAAGAATTGTTCGAATGGTTTCCATTTTGAACGATGGAACCTTGAGAAACTTGTTTAAGATCTTGAGATCTAAGATTGGTCTGAACGTTCCCTCTTTTTTGGGAACTATGAACAGATTGGAGTAGAACCCCATCCCTTGTTCTCCTAATGGAACAGGATGAATCACTCCCATTTTGAACAGGTCTTCTACACAATGTAAGAATGCCTGTCTTTTTATGTGGTCTGAAGATAACTGAGACCTGTGGAACCTCCCCCTTGGGGGAAGCCCCTTGAATTCCAGAAGATAACCTTGGGAGACTATTTCTAGTGCCCAAGGATCCAGAACATCTCTTGCCCAAGCCTGAGCGAAGAGAGAGAGTCTGCCCCCCACCAGATCCGGTCCCGGATCGGGGGCCAACATTTCATGCTGTCTTGGTAGCAGTGGCAGGTTTCTTGGCCTGCTTTCCCTTGTTCCAGCCTTGCATTGGTCTCCAGGCTGGCTTGGCTTGAGAAGTATTACCCTCTTGCTTAGAGGACGTAGCACTTTGGGCTGGTCCGTTTCTACGAAAGGGACGAAAATTAGGTTTATTTTTGGCCTTGAAAGACCGATCCTGAGGAAGGGCGTGGCCCTTACCCCCAGTGATATCAGAGATAATCTCTTTCAAGTCAGGGCCAAACAGCGTTTTCCCCTTGAAAGGAATGTTAAGGAGTTTGTTCTTGGAAGACGCATCAGCTGACCAAGATTTCAACCAAAGCGCTCTGCGCGCCACAATAGCAAACCCAGAATTCTTAGCCGCTAACCTAGCCAATTGCAAAGTGGCGTCTAGGGTGAAAGAATTAGCCAATTTGAGAGCACGGATTCTGTCCATAATCTCCTCATAAGGAGGAGAATCACTATCGACCGCCTTTACTAGCTCATCGAACCAGAAACACGCGGCTGTAGTGACAGGGACAATGCATGAAATTGGTTGTAGAAGGTAACCCTGCTGAACAAACATCTTTTTAAGTAAACCTTCTAATTTTTTATCCATAGGATCTTTGAAAGCACAACTATCTTCTATGGGTATAGTGGTGCGTTTGTTTAAAGTAGAAACCGCTCCCTCGACCTTGGGGACTGTCTGCCATAAGTCCTTTCTGGGGTCGACCATAGGAAACAATTTTTTAAATATGGGGGGAGGGACGAAAGGTATACCGGGCCTTTCCCATTCTTTATTTACAATGTCCGCCACCCGCTTGGGTATAGGAAAAGCTTCTGGGAGCCCCGGGACCTCTAGGAACTTGTCCATTTTACATAGTTTCTCTGGGATGATCAAATTCTCACAATCATCCAGAGTGGATAATACCTCCTTAAGCAGAGCGCGGAGATGTTCCAACTTAAATTTAAATGTAATCACATCGGGTTCAGCTTGTTGAGAAATTTTCCCTGAATCTGAAATTTCTCCCTCAGACAAAACCTCCCTGGCCCCCTCAGACTGGTGTAGGGGCATTTCAGAACCATTATCATCAGCGTCATCATGCTCTTCAGTATCTAAAACAGAGCAGTCGCGCTTACGCTGATAAGTGGGCATTTTGGCTAAAATGTTTTTGATAGAATTATCCATTACAGCCGTTAATTGTTGCATAGTAAGGAGTATTGGCGCGCTAGATGTACTAGGGGCCTCCTGAGTGGGCAAGACTCGTGTAGACGAAGGAGGGAATGATGCAGTACCATGCTTACTCCCCTCACTTGAGGAATCATCTTGGGCATCATTTTCATTGTCACATAAATCACATTTATTTAAATGAGAAGGAACCCTGGCTTCCCCACATTCAGAACACAGTCTATCTGGTAGTTCAGACATGTTAAACAGGCATAAACTTGATAACAAAGTACAAAAAACGTTTTAAAATGAAACCGTTACTGTCACTTTAAATTTTAAACTGAACACACTTTATTACTGCAATTGCGAAAAAGTATGAAGGAATTGTTCAAAATTCACCAAAATTTCACCACAGTGTCTTAAAGCCTTAAAAGTATTGCACACCAAATTTGGAAGCTTTAACCCTTAAAATAACGGAACCGGAGCCGTTTTTAACTTTAACCCCTTTACAGTCCCTGGTATCTGCTTTGCTGAGACCCAACCAAGCCCAAAGGGGAATACGATACCAAATGACGCCTTCAGAAAGTCTTTTCTATGTATCAGAGCTCCTCACACATGCGACTGCATGCCATGCCTCTCAAAAACAAGTGCGCAATACCGGCGCGAAAATGAGGCTCTGCCTATGTTAGGGAAAGCCCCTAAAGAATAAGGTGTCTAAAACAGTGCCTGCCGATATAATTTTACCAAAATACCCAGATTAAATGATTCCTCAAGGCTAAATATGTGTAATATATGAATCGATTTAGCCCAGAAAAAGTCTACAGTCTTAATAAGCCCTTGTGAAGCCCTTATTTACTATCTGAATAAACATGGCTTACCGGATCCCATAGGGAAAATGACAGCTTCCAGCATTACATCGTCTTGTTAGAATGTGTCATACCTCAAGCAGCAAAAGACTGCTCACTGTTCCCCCAACTGAAGTTAATTCCTCTCAACAGTCCTGTGTGGAACAGCCATGGATTTTAGTAACGGTTGCTAAAATCATTTTCCTCTTACAAACAGAAATCTTCATCTCTTTTCTGTTTCAGAGTAAATAGTACATACCAGCACTATTTTAAAATAACAAACTCTTGATTGAATAATAAAAACTACAGTTAAACACTAAAAAACTCTAAGCCATCTCCGTGGAGATGTTGCCTGTACAACGGCAAAGAGAATGACTGGGGTAGGCGGAGCCTAGGAGGGATCATGTGACCAGCTTTGCTGGGCTCTTTGCCATTTCCTGTTGGGGAAGAGAATATCCCACAAGTAAGGATGACGCCGTGGACCGGACACACCTATGTTGGAGAAAAAGCGCTTTTTTACTTGTATTTTTATCTTATTTTTATGCCTGATGAAACGACCATGTTGTGTGGTCGAGAAACGCGTTGCAGCAACATTAAACTTGTCTTTTAACATTTATATACAGAGGAGTCTTTCTGCCTGATTATTCAGATTGAATTTGCTCTATCTGCACAGAACTTTACAAACCATTACATCACAATTGGTTTGCCTGCACCATATCTTCAGCCTGTTGTTTGATACTTGGATCCAAACTTCCCTGTGATCTTACCTGTGACCTGAGAACTGGTCTCTACCTTGATACAGGATCAGTATCCAGTTAGCTGACTACTGCCTGTTTGCACTATCCAGTGCCTTCAAAAATTGTGAGTGTTACTATTTACCTTCTTTAATATATATCACATATGGATTTCACTATGAGGCGCCCATTTTCTTTCTAACCTGGATCATTGAGGTGAACGGAGATCATTCCCCCAAGTGGAGCTGCCTGATACACTCCTTTTTTACTTGGATTGAAACAAATTCAGCAATTTAACCTTTGTTTCTTTAACATGAACACTATTTCTGTCATTTATTAAGGTTAACCAATTTCCCATTTGTCACCAGAATTTATTAATTTATTATTTTATCATGTTAAATAATATTTTACCATTTTACTCATTCCTGAGAGTCCACTTATCATTCATACAACTTTTAAAACATAAAAAAATTTTGTAACATTTTTTCACATTACCAACGTTTCCACCAATTCCCTTTATTTCCCCACTAATTATTTTTAGTGTGCCACCTCCTGGGTGTTTCATCACCTTCACGGCACAGTGCTGTAGACTGTATATGAGATAAGCTGAAGGGGCTTTACATATAACTCTTCTATCATTTCTGTCTTCACCCAGCCTGATAAACACAGCACAGGAACTTTATGCTTTTGTATAATGAGCGAGTCAACCACAGGCAACCATATTAGTACTGTAAGGTATTCACATGAACTAAACATTTCATATCTAAACCATGGTGATTTTACTTCTCTCACTCTCACCTTCGCCAACATAATTCGTGTCTTTGCTACGTCCAGGGGTGTGGTAACGGCAGCTGCAAATCCCCCTATTCACAAAACACAAGACACTGATGAGAGATGTGACACTGCGGGTGCTGAATATATAAAGTCCCCAGCTATACGATAAGGAGCACACTACATAATTTAAAGGTAAAGGACAAATAAACAATACCATATTTTGCTTTTGTTATTCAGACCCTAGGTAGGTAGTGTTCACGTCTGGAGCACTGCATGGCAGGAACAAGTGCTGCCACCTATTACATTCTTGCAAAACTTTTTTGTAGTGCGCCCCTTAGAAGTCTATCGGGAGTAGAAGTTAGTGTGGTCGTGATATCCGAAGTCCTGAATTTAGCGCGCCTGTGTCATTCGCTAGCTTGCTAAACTTTTACTTTCACATTAAATACTTGCACTAATGCGGCCGCAATCGTTTTTTACTTTGAGCGCAGATAGCTTGCAAACGAAGAAAATAGCGCGCCACTTGTAATCTGGCCCTATGTGTTTAAAGAGACATTAAGACCATAATCTAGATAGAACAAGTGGTTTTAAACAACTATCCAATTTACTTCTATTATCTAACTTGTTTTGTTTCCATAGTATCCTTTGTTGAAAAGCATACTTAGATAGGCTCAGGAGCAGTGATGCACTACTTGGAACTAGCTGCTGATTGGTGGATGTACTTAGATGCTGCTTGTCATTGGTTTACTGTCATGTTCAGCTAGCGCCCAGTGGTGGTAATTACACAGCATTGTTATGTAAGTTATGTTTTTAACCCCTTAAGGACCTGGTCGTTCTATGGGGGATATATTTTTTAATAGCACAATCTGACCACCAGCGGGGCCAGCAGGGAGGGTTTAATAGCGCAATCTGACCACCAGCAGGACCAGCAGGGTTTAATAGCGCAATCTGACCACCAGCGGGCCAGCAGGGAGGGTTTAATAGCGCAATCTGACCACCAGCGGGGCCAGCAGGGTTTAATAGCGCAATCTGACCACCAGCGGGCCAGCAGGGAGGAGGGTTTAATAGCGCAATCTGACCACCAGCGGGGCCAGCAGGGAGGAGGGTTTAATAGCACAATCTGACCACCAGCGGGGCCAGCAGGGAGGAGGGTTTAATAGCACAATCTGGCCACCAGCGGGCCAGCAGGGAGGAGGGTTTAATAGCACAATCTGACCACCAGCGGGGCCAGCAGGGAGGAGGGTTTAATAGCACAATCTGGCCACCAGCGGGCCAGCAGGGAGGAGGGTTTAATAGCACAATCTGACCACCAGCGGGGCCAGCAGGGAGGGTTTAATAGCGCAATCTGACCGCCAGCAGGGTTTAATAGAGCAATCTGACCACCAGCGGGGCCAGCAGGGAGGGTTTAATAGCCCAATCTGACCACCAGCGGGGCCAGCAGGGAGGAGGGTTTAATAGCACAATCTGACCACCAGCGGGGCCAGCAGGGAGGGTTTAATAGCGCAATCTGACCGCCAGCAGGGTTTAATAGCGCAATCTGACCACCAGCGGGGCCAGCAGGGAGGAGGGTTTAATAGCACAATCTGACCACCAGCGGGCCAGCAGGGAGGAGGGTTTAATAGCACAATCTGACCACCAGCGGGGCCAGCAGGGAGGGTTTAATAGCGCAATCTGACCACCAGCGGGCCAGCAGGGAGGAGGGTTTAATAGCGCAATCTGACCACCAGCGGGGCCAGCAGGGAGGAGGGTTTAATAGCACAATCTGACCACCAGCGGGGCCAGCAGGGAGGAGGGTTTAATAGCACAATCTGACCACCAGCGGGGCCAGCAGGGAGGGTTTAATAGCGCAGTCTGACCACCAGCGGGGCCAGCAGGGTTTAATAGCGCAATCTGACCACCAGCGGGGCCAGCAGGGAGGGTTTAATAGCGCAATCTGACCACCAGCGGGGCCAGCAGGGAGGAGGGTTTAATAGCACAATCTGGCCACCAGCGGGCCAGCAGGGAGGAGGGTTTAATAGCACAATCTGACCACCAGCGGGGCCAGCAGGGAGGGTTTAATAGCGCAATCTGACCACCAGCGGGGCCAGCAGGGAGGAGGGTTTAATAGCGCAATCTGACCACCAGCGGGGCCAGCAGGGAGGAGGGTTTAATAGCGCAATCTGACCACCAGCGGGGCCAGCAGGGAGGAGGGTTTAATAGCACAATCTGACCACCAGCGGGGCCAGCAGGGAGGAGGGTTTAATAGCACAATCTGACCACCAGCAGGGAGGAGGGTTTAATAGCGCAATCTGACCACCAGCGGGGCCAGCAGGGAGGGTTTAATAGCGCAATCTGACCACCAGCGGGGCCAGCAGGGAGGGTTTAATAGCGCAATCTGACCACCAGCGGGGCCAGCAGGGTTTAATAGCGCAATCTGACCACCAGCGGGGCCAGCAGGGAGGAGGGTTTAATAGCGCAATCTGACCACCAGCGGGGCCAGCAGGGAGGAGGGTTTAATAGCGCAATCTGACCACCAGCGGGGCCAGCAGGGAGGAGGGTTTAATAGCGCAATCTGACCACCAGCGGGGCCAGCAGGGAGGAGGGTTTAATAGCACAATCTGACCACCAGCGGGCCAGAAGGGAGGAGGGTTTAATAGCACAATCTGACCACCAGCGGGGCCAGCAGGGAGGAGGGTTTAATAGCACAATCTGACCACCAGCGGGGCCAGCAGGGAGGAGGGTTTAATAGCACAATCTGACCACCAGCGGGGCCAGAAGGGAGGAGGGTTTAATAGCACAATCTGACCACCAGCGGGGCCAGAAGGGAGGAGGGTTTAATAGCACAATCTGACCACCAGCGGGGCCAGAAGGGAGGAGGGTTTAATAGCGCAATCTGACCACCAGCGGGGCCAGCAGGGAGGGTTTAATAGCGCAATCTGACCACCAGCGGGGCCAGCAGGGTTTAATAGCGCAATCTGACCACCAGCGGGGCCAGCAGGGTTTAATAGCGCAATCTGACCACCAGCGGGGCCAGCAGGGAGGAGGGTTTAATAGCACAATCTGACCACCAGCGGGGCCAGCAGGGAGGAGGGTTTAATAGTGCAATCTGACCACCAGCGGGGCCAGCAGGGAGGGTTTAATAGCGCAATCTGACCACCAGCGGGGCCAGCAGGGTTTAATAGCGCAATCTGACCACCAGCGGGGCCAGCAGGGAGGAAGGTTTAATAGCGCAATCTGACCACCAGCGGGGCCAGCAGGGAGGAAGGTTTAATAGCGCAATCTGACCACCAGCGGGGCCAGCAGGGAGGGTTTAATAATGCAATCTGACCACCAGCGGGGCAAGCAGGGTTTAATAGCGCAATCTGACCACCAGCGGGGAGGAAGGTTTAATAGCGCAATCTGACCACCAGCGGGGCCAGAAGGGAGAAGGGTTTATTAGCGCAATCTGACCATCAACGTGGCCAGCATTGAGGAGGATTTAATAGCATCATACTCAAGAAAACCCTTAACGACCAGCGAGGTACAGGGTACATTGTAGTCGTTAAGGGGTTAACAAATGTAACTTTTTCTCCAGGTGTCCCTTGTTAAAACCTAGTTCTATTCCATGAAAGCATACTCAAGTAGGCTCGGGACGTGCACGTGTTTGAGCACAATATGTGTAACATTGTTGCAAACACTACTGATGTACAGTGTGCAAGACACGTGCACACATCTCAGTATATCTCAGTACATCTCAGCATACTCTTAATGAGAGGAGGTTCTAACAAGAAATAATAACTTCAGCACTAGAAGTAACTTTACCTGAATCAGGAGAGTTTAATCTATTACTGATCAAGAGGTATTCTAGGTTGGAAGATATGAATCGTGTTTTACAGGTTCCTCCCTGTTTACAAAGCATTTCTATTCAGATACAGCAAACATAAAAAGAAAAGCTAGTGAAAGCCTGAGCTTGTGCACAAATAAATGAAGAAGAATGTAATACCATTCTGTCATGTATGAATATCGCTAGAATCCATCAATCTTCCCACAATTCCTTTATGTTTCATAGGAGAATTGATAGATGACTTTGTGAAACCGAATACAAACAACCTGTGACAAACAGTCCCCTGAAATTGGTTTAAAAATTAAACTTCATGACGTGTAAAAAAAAAATGTGCTCTCTTGTGGGAACAATATAACATTATAGAATGTAGTGATTGCAGTCCCACAGACATAGCTGACAGAGGTGAACTACCTCTAACCTAAGCTTTACACACCATCAGATTAAAAATGACAAAGTTTAATCAAAATTAACTTCTGCTATGCAATAAAAACTGACCTGAGACCTAATACTTTTACCCTTAAAGGGACATTCTGCTACATGAAAGACCTGATCTAACTCATTACCTGCATTGCAGACCCTGGAAAATGATGTGTTGACTCCCGCAAATTCTCTTTATTCTGTTGTTAAGAAGTAGGACATAAGCTCAGGAGAGTGCACGTGTCTAGATCACTAGAGGGCAGCACTATTTCCTGCCATGTCGTACGGACCGCAGACACCTACCCAGGTATCCCTTAAACACAGAATACCCAGGGAACTACGCAAAGTGAATAATAAAAGTCACATCACACTGACTGGCGTTACTGTACCGCAAGTGTAATGCTGAAGTATGGGAAGAACATTTTATAATATTAAGGATTGTTTACAATATTTCTATTTAAGAAAAACATAAGAAACATTAAATATTGAGAGGCAGTTTGTTAAACAGGTGGGTAATGTTCATAGATTTGTGTTTATAAGATCAACAGTGAAACAAACTCATAAAGCATCATTTATGCTTATCTGATAAATGGATTTATTTTATGGTGGTGAGAGTCCATGATCCATTACTCTAGGGAATTACTCTTTATTACCACTTGGAGGAGACAAAGATTCCCGAATCCCAAGAGCTCTATATAACCCCTCACATATACCTCAGCCAAGCAGAAGTGAGGAAATAAAAAGAGCAAGAGCCAAAACCATAAAAAATAAAGATTGGGGTCTCGTGAACTCTCACCACCATGAAAGAAATTAATTCATCAGGTAAACAAAAAAATATGTTTTCTTTTTTATACAGATGGTGAGAGTCCACAATCCATTATGAGCCAACAGAGAGGTTTGCGCACACAACGTTGTATGCTGTAATATTAAAGTGCAGCAATATCCTTCCTATGGATTATCCAATCCACTAAACATGTGGCGAAAGGTCAAACATTCAACAACAAATCAATGTCAAAGTCAGTTCATACACTCAAAAAGCCTTTATATGTGGAGTAAATTCTGTGGCTGTATCGCCACTACCTTTAGCGTGCGTATACAGGCATACTCCCATGATTAAACCAGAGGTCAGATGTTTGCAGGGGCCATGGCGTCCATTCAACCTCGCAAACAGGTGAGACTCTGGAAAAAACTGTGCCGTTCCAACTGCACGTCCTAATTCCTCCTTCCTCGTAACAGGCTGAGAAGCGGTGTATGACTCGTCACGATACAAGTTACCATGTAATCCAATCGCTAGCGGATTTGGTAGAAGCATCCAACAGGGTTCTGTGTGCTGTGCTTCAATGAGGTTCACAGGAAGCCGGCAAAGGATAAGTAATCAAAGTAGAATCTGTGTGATGGTGACAGTGTGTTACCTTCTATATGGACACCTGAAACCATTGTCTACTGTATTAACTAATTTGTCATCTGCCCTAGGAGGGAGAAGTGTTTCCGTACAATGCCACAGACCTGCCTGTACTGGGCACTGTAGTCAGTGACAAATATTACTCCTTCAAAAGATTTCTCTACTTTAGTGTGTTCAGTGAGTAAGGACTTCCTATCAATCTTGTCAACCTCTTTTCGCCTTATAGATATCAGTGTTCCTATAACCTCTTTGTTTAAGGCAATCTATTAAGGTTGTGGATTGACTGGCATATAGGATGTCATTCTAGCAATTTCTTTTCAGGCGAATAAATTGGCCTTTGGCAATCGCATAGGGAACATGGGGAGAGTGGCACCTTCTTCCATGCAACAATGTGTTAACTGAAATCGGTTTTCTAATGCCAAAAGAGATCCAGCACTAAAGCCGTCAGGTTGTGCACGCCAGAAAGGTTACTGCATACCTTGTAATACCTCAAAAGTGCCAAAGAAAGGAAGCACAACCAAATGTATCAAACTTTCTTTATTCCTTTTCACCAGGAGCAGGTACAAAATACAAGACTACGTTTCGGGCGCTCAACCCTTAGTCATGTCTAAAGTGTAATGCAGCACTTAACCTTAAGTACCTTTACACAGGTGTAACATTCAACATCAAATCAATGTCAAAGTCAGTTCATACACTCAAAAAGCCTTTATATGTGGAGTAAATTCTGTGGCTGTATCGCCGCTACCTTTAGCGTGCGTATACAGGCATACTCACATGATTAAACCGGAGGTCAGATGTCTGCAGGGGTCATGGCGTCCTTTCAACCTCGCAAACAGGTGAGACTCTCTGGAAAAAAACTGTGCCATTCCGACTGCACGTCTTAATTCCTCCTTCCTCGTAACAGGCTGAGAAGCGGTGTATGACTCGTCACGATACAAGTAATCCAATCGCTAGCGGATTTGGTAGAAGCATCCAACAGGGTTCTGTGTGCTGTGCTCCAATGAGGTTCACAGGAAGCTGGCAAAGGATAAGTAATCAAAGTAGAATCCGTGAGCCTTTATGTAATATGTTAGGTGGTAAGAGTCCACAATCTATTACTCATGTGAACTAATACTCAAGCTGTGGAGTCCACACATAATAACATAAAGGGAGGGATTTAAAAAACATATTTTAAACTTTCTACCAAAAGCTGCCTCAGATGAAGCAAAAACATCAAACAATATAGTAAAAGTATGCAAAGACGACCAAGTAGCAGCTTTACAAATTTGCTCATCTGAGGCCTCATTCTTAAAAGACCATGAAGTGGCAACTGACCTGGTAGAATGAGCAGACCCGCCTCCAAATAATCCTTGTGAATCAAAAGTTTCAACCAAGAAGCCAAAGAAATGGCCGAAGCCTTCTGTCCTTTCTTAGAGCCAGAAAAATTAAGGAACAAACTAGAAGTTTGTGTAAAGGCCTTAGTAGCATCAATGTAATACTTTAATGCCCTAACAACATCCAAATTATGCAAAGATCTTTCTGAAGCAGATTTGGGATTAGGACACAAAGGAGGAACAACAATTTCTCTGCTGATGTTATCAGAAGAAACAACATTTGGCAAGAAATCAAATGTAGTTCTTAAGACAGCCTTATCCTGATGAAAAAAATCAGAGGAGGATCAGAAGAAAGAGCAGATAATTCAGAAACTCTTCTAGCAGATGAAATAGATAAAAGAAACAACACTTTACAAGAAAGTAGCTTAATGTCAGTCTTTTGCAAAGGTTCAAATGGGGGAGCTTGCAAAACTCTTAATACCATGCTAAGATTCCAAGGAGGAGAAATTGGCTTAATTACAGGTTTAATGCAAACCAAAGTCTGGAAACATCCTGCAAAAACTGTAGAATCCTAGGAATTCTAAACGAATGCAAAGAGAAACCACGGTCTATACACCAAGAAATATAGGCTTTCCAGACCTTATGGTACATTTTCCTAGTCAGAGGCTTCTAAACAAGATGAAAGACCAAATTTAGGAATAGGAGGCCTAGCCCCCAGGGCAGAGAAAAACAGAATTTATGCTTACCTGATAAATTACTTTCTCTTGTGGTGTATCCAGTCCACGGATTCATCCTTTACTTGTGGGATATTCTCCTTCCTAACAGGAAGTGGCAAAGAGAGCACACAGCAGAGCTGTCCATATAGCTCCCCCTCTAGCTCCACCGCCCAGTCATTCAACCGGAGGTTAGGAAGAAAAAGGAGAAACCATAAGGTGCAGTGGTGACTGTAGTTTAAACCAAAAAACTACCTGACTAATAGCCAGGGCGGGCCGTGGACTGGATACACCACAAGAGAAAGTAATTTATCAGGTAAGCATAAATTCTGTTTTCTCTTGTAAGGTGTATCCAGTCCACGGATTCATCCTTTACTTGTGGGATACCAATACCAAAGCTTTAGGACACGGATGAAGGGAGGGAACAAGACAGGTACCTTAAACGGAAGGCACCACTGCTTGTAAAACCTTTCTCCCAAAAATAGCCTCCGAAGAAACAAAAGTATCGAATTTGTAAAATATGGAAAAAGTATGCAGCGAAGACCAAGTTGCTGCCTTACAAATCTGTTCAACAGAAGCCTCATTTTTAAAAGCCCATGTGGAAGCCATTGCTCTGGTAGAATGAGCAGTAATTGTTTCAGGATTCTGCTGGCCAGCAGTCTCATAGGCCAGACGGATGATGCTTTTCAGCCAAAAGGAAAGAGAGGTAGCAGTCGCCTTCTGACCTCTCCTCTTACCAGAATAGATAACAAACAATGAAGTTGTTTGTCTGAAATCTTTAGTTGCTTGTAAATAGAACTTTAAAGCACGAACCACATCAAGATTGTGTAACAGACGTTCCTTCTTCGAAGAAGGATTAGGACACAGAGAAGGAACCACAATTTCCTGGTTAATATTGTTATTAGACACAACCTTAGGAAGAAAAAGGGGTTTAGTACGCAAAACTACCTTATCTGCATGGAACACCAAGTAAGGTGAGTCACACTGTAAAGCAGATAACTCTGAAACTCTTCGAGCAGAAGCGATAGCTACCAAAAACAAAACTTTCCAAGATAACAGCTTAATATCTATGTAATGTAAAGGTTCAAACGGAACCCATTGCAGAATTGAAAGAACTAAATTCAGACTCCATGGCGGAGCCACAGGTCTATAAACAGGCTTGATTCTGACTAAAGCCTGAGTAAACGCTTGAACGTCTGGTTCCTCCGCCAGACGTTTGTGTAAAAGAATAGACAAAGCAGATATCTGTCCTTTTAAGGAACTAGCTGACAATCCTTTCTCCAAACCATCTTGGAGAAATGACAATATCCTGGGAATCCTAATCTTACTCCATGAGTAACTCTTGGATTCACACCAACAAAGATATTTTCGCCAAATCTTATGGTAGATTTTCCTGGTGACAAGCTTTCTAGCCTGAATCAGGGTATCGATAACCGACTCAGAGAAACCACGCTTTGATAGAACTAGGCGTTCAATCTCCAAGCAGTCAGACGCAGAGAAATTAGATTTGGATGTTTGAAAGGACCTTGAAGTAGAAGGTCCTGCCTCATTGGCAGAGTCCATGGTGGAACGGATGACATGTCCACTAGGTCTGCATACCAGGTCCTGCATGGCCACGCAGGCGCTATTAGAATCACTGACACCCTCTCCTGTTTGATTCTGGCAACCAGACGGGGAAGGAGAGGAAACGGTGGAAACACATAGGCCAGATTGAAGGACCAAGGCGCTGCTAGAGCATCTATCAGCACCGCCTAAGGATCCCTGGACCTGGACCCGTAAAGAGGAAGTTTGGAATTCTGACGGGACGCCATCAGATCTAATTCTGGAGTGCCCTATAGCTGAGTCAGCTGGGCAAATACCTCCGGGTGGAGTTCCCACTCCCCCGGGTGAAAAGTCTGACGACTTAGAAAATCTGCCTCCCAGTTGTCTACTCCTGGGATGTGAATTGCTGAGAGGTGGCAAGAGTGATCCTCCGCCCACCTGATTATTTTGGTTACTTCCATCATTGCTAAGGAACTCCTTGTTCCCCCTTGATGATTGATATAAGCTACAGTCGTGATGTTGTCCGACTGAAATCTGATGAATTTGGCCGCAGCTAGCTGAGGCCATGCCTGAAGCGCGTTAAATATCGCCCTCAGTTCCAGAACGTTTATCGGGAGAAGAGCTTCTTCCCAAGACCATATGCCCTGAGCTTTCAGGGAGTCCCAGACTGCACCCCAGCCTAACAGGCTGGCGTCGGTCGTTACGATGATCCACTCTGGTCTGCGGAAACACATTCCATGAGACAGGTGATCCTGAGACAACCACCAGAGAAGAGAATCTCTGGTCCACTGGTCCAACTGAATTTGAGGAGACAAATCTGCATAATCCCCATTCCACTGTTTGAGCATGCATAGTTGAAGTGGTCTGAGATGTATCCGTGCAAAAGGGACTATATGTCCATTGCCGCTACCATTAATCCGATTGTCTCCATACACTGAGCTACAGATGGCTGAGGAATGGATGAAAAGCTCGGCAAGTGGTAAGAGTTTTAACTTTCTGACCTCCATCAGAAATATTTTCATTTCTACCGAGTCTATTAGTGTTCCTAGGAAGGGAACTCTTGTGAGGGGGGAGAGAGAACACTTTTTGATGTTCACCTTCCACCAGTGAGACCTCAGAAAGGCCACTACAATTTCCATGTGAGACTTGGCTCTTTGGAAAGTTGACGCCTGAATTAAGATGTCGTCTAGATAAGGTGCCACTGCTATGCCCCGTGGTCTTAGCACCGCCAGGAGGGACCCTAGCACCTTTGTGAAAATTCTGGGAGAAGTGGCCAACCCGAAAGGGAGAGCCACAAACTGATAATGCTTGTCCAGAAAGGCGAACTTGAGAAACTGGTGATGATCTTTGTGGATAGGAATGTGTAGATACGCATCCTTTAGATCCACGGTAGTCATATATTGACCCTCCTGGATCATTGGTAAGATTGTCCGAATGGTCTCCATCTTGAATGATGGGACTCTGAGGAATTTGTTCAGAATTTTGAGATCCAGGATTGGTCTGACAGTTCCTTCTTTTTTGGGAACCACAAACAGGTTTGAGTAAAACCCCAGCCCTTGTTCCGCAATTGGAACTGGGTGGATCACTCCCATTGTATGTAGGTCTTCTACACAGCGTAAGAACGCCTCTTTCTTTGTCGTGTCTGTAGACGGACGAGAAATATGGAACCTTCCCCTTGGAGGGGAGTCCTTGAATTCTAGAAGATATCCCTGGGATATAATCTCTAAGGCCCAGGGATCGTGTACGTTTCTTGCCCAGGCCTGAGCGAAGAGAGAGAGTCTGCCCCCTACTAGATCCGGTCCCGGATCTGGGGCTACCCCATCATGCTGTCTTGGAGGCAGCTGCAGGCTTCTTGGCCTGTTTACCTTGTTCCAGCCCTGGTAAGGTTTCCAGGCTGCCCTGGGTTGTAAAGTGTTACCCTCTTGCTTTGCAGCAGGGGAGGATGAAGCAAGACCGCTCCTGAAATTCCGAAAGGAACGAAAATTATTTTGTTTGTTCTTCGTCTTGAAGGACTTGTCCTGGGGGAGAGCATGGCCTTTTCCCCCAGTGATTTCTGAAATAATCTCTTTCAATTCAGGCCCAAAGAGGGTCTTTCCTTTGAAAGGGATGTTCAATAGTTTGGATTTTCACAACACATCGGCCGACCAGAACTTTAGCCATAACGCCCTGCGCGCTAAAATGGCGAAACCTGAATTTTTTGCCGCTAACTTAGCTAGTTGGAAAGCGGCATCTGTGATAAAAGAATTAGCCAGCTTAAGAGCCTTAATTCTGTCCATAATGTCCTCATATGAGGTCTCCGTCTGGAGCGCATCTTCCAGCGCCTTGAACCAGAAAGCAGCTGCAGTAGTTACAGGAACAATGCACGCTATAGGTTGGAGAAGAAAACCTTGATGAACAAAAATTTTCTTAAGTAAATCCTCTAATATTTTATCCATAGGGTCTTTAAAAGCACAACTGTCCTCAATTGGTATGGTTGTGCGTTTAGCAAGTGAAGAAACAGCCCCCTCCACCTTAGGGACCGTCTGCCACGAGTCCCGCGTGGTGTCAGATATGGGGAACATTTTCTTAAAAACAGGAGGGGGAACAAACGGAATACCTGGTCTATCCCACTCCCTAGTTACTATATCCGCAATCCTCTTAGGGACCGGGAACACATCAGTGTAAACAGGAACTTCTAGGTACTTGTCCATTTTACACAATTTCTCTGGAACCACCAAAGGGTCGCAGTCATCCAGAGTAACTAATACCTCCCTGAGCAATAAGCGGAGGTGTTCTAGTTTAAATTTAAAAGCCAACGTATCTGAGTCTGTCTGAGGAGCAACCTTTCCCGAATCGGAAATTTCTCCCTCAGACAGCACATCCCTCGCCCCCATTTCAGAGCGTTGTGAGTGTATATCGGATACGGCTACTAAAGTGTCACAATGCTCATAATCTGTTCTTAAAACAGAGCTATCACGCTTTGCAGGTAACACGGGCAGCTTAGTTAAAAATACTGAGAGGGTATTACCCATAATTGCTGCCAAGTCTTGTAAGGTAAAAGAGTTAGCCGCGCTAGAGGTGCTAGCATAGTTGCCAACAGTCCCTGATTTCCAGGGACAGTCCCTGGATTTTTTTGTATGTCCCTGGATTTTTTTTGTCCCTGGAAATGTCCCTGAAAATCTCTTTTGCACAACATTTGTTGTTTGTATATATATATATATATATATATATACACACACACACACACACACACACACATACATATATACAGATAGATAGATGATAAATAGATATAGTGTATTATTTAAATGTAATTCATTCCTAATAGAACATTGTTATTATTATTGAATGGGTTCACATATTATTTGTCTTTCTAATTTTGATGCTATGTTGTAAAAATAACCATATGCCCAGAATGTGTTCCAGAGTCTGGGTAGGTGTAAGAGCTTGTGCTGTAATCTGTATAATAAACTATGGATAAGTCTAAATTATACTTTTACTTTCAAATGTGTGTATTTTGATTGCAGAACTGAGGGGGCGGAGCAGTTGAACAGTAGGTCGTCAATACTCCAGTAACCCACTTGCTTGCTCTGCTGCAAAGTGTCCCTGGAATTTATTTTTAAATGTTGGCAACTATGTGCTAGGCGTCGCTTGAGCAGGCGTAACTGGTTGTGACACTTGGGGAGAGGTTAACGGGCTAACCTCATTACCTTCTGTCTGAGAATCATCTTGGGCCACATTTTTAAGTGCAACAATATGTTCTTTAGACATATCAGTACAAGTGGGACACATTTTGAGAGGGGGTTCCACCATGGCTTCTAAACACATTAAACAAGGATTTTCCTTGGTGTCAGACATGTTTAACAGACTAGTAGTAAGACAAACAGGCTTAGAAATCACTTTAATCAAGTAAAAACACACTTTGCAAAAAAAGTTACTGTGCCTTTAAGAGATAAAAAAGGCACACAATTTTCCAAAACAGTGAAAAATGCAGCAAACTTTTTGAAATTTTCACAGTATGTACCTAAAGCATTGGTAAGATTGCACAACTAGCAAGAAAAACGATTAACCCCTTAATGCCCAAACCGGATCAATAACAAGCTAACAACCGGTTAAAACGACTTCAGCACCTTGCCACAGCTCTGCTGTGGCCCTACCTGCCCTTAGGAACCAGATTTGTGGGGAACAAGCTTCTTATAGGCCCTCAAACTGCAGCAGGACCCTCCATGTGAAACAGCCTAAAGATCTAGTCAATCTAACTGCGCATCTGAGGCGCGAAATTAGGCCCCTCCCACCTTACTCCGGTGCTGTGAGGCCTAAAGAAACACTCCTAAGAGTTATAATATTAGCCATGTGGGTAACAACCCCTGAAAGAAACCCAAAGGGACCTTCAAAGTGTCTCCAAAAAGCGTTATTTCTTAGTAAAAACCGTTTGCCATAAAAAAGTGTCAACTTGCCATAAAATAGTGTCAACCAGCATAAATTAGCCCTGTTATGTAAGCTTGTAATTCCATACTTAGTCTCTGAATAAAGCTTACCCTTCCCTCATGGGTATCTTTATCAGTCCTTTTCTAGCATTATCACAGTCTTGTCTAGAAATAAATGACTGAACATACCTCATTGCAGCCTAACCTGCAAACCGTTCCCCCCAACTGAAGTTTTCTTGTACTCCTCAGTCCTGTGTGGGAACAGCAGTGGATTTTAGTTATAACATGCTAAAATCATCTTCCTCCCTGCAGAAATCTTCATCTCTTTTCTGCTGGAGAGTAAATAGTACACACCGGTACCATTTAAAATAACAAACTTTTGCTTGTAGAACAAAAACTACAAATCTAACACCACATTCACTTTACCCTTCCGAGAGGGACCCTATTGCTTAGAGCCGGCAAAGAGAATGACTGGGGGGTGGAGCTAGAGGGGGAGCTATATGGACAGCTCTGCTGTGTGCTCTCTTTGCCACTTCCTGTTAGGAAGGAGAATATCCCACAAGTAAAGGATGAATCCGTGGACTGGATACACCTTACAAGAGAAAAGAAGGCAACTGAACTTCTGTACTATATTTGGAAATCAAATCTTGTAAAACAACAGTAGGATTACAAGACCACTAATGTTCTTCCAAGGCTCAGCTTGAAACCCATTCTGAGTAGACGTACCAACAGATACACAGGCTGAAACAATAAGAGAAGTAAAACAACTACTTACACTGTGTAAGGAACCCTGATCCTTACCAGAAAACGTTCACCATCTAAGTAGTAGAGGGCCAAACCAGTACTGAAACATATCAGTAGAGGTTATGGAATAGGATTATATTGTAGATACTTAAAGGGAGGCCACAGAGAAGTCCTGCGATTATGGAAAGTTTATGAAGGAATTCCCATGAGGTGAATAAAAGAATCATAAACAATACCCCAAATACCCCTCTGACATGCACTAAACACCGAGGGGAATGTGTGCCTCAAAATACACTGAAAACCCCTCTCTGTGAAGAAAATCATGCACATCTTCATTCTTTAACCACCTACAGCGAAGGCAAAGAAAACACTGAGGTATGTGTGAGGTGGGAGAGGTTATATAGAGCTCTTGGGGATTGGGAATCTTTGCCTCCTCCAAGTAGTAGGGAAGGTTATTCACATAAGTAATGGATCATGGACTCTCACCACCTGCATGAAAGAAAAGTTAATTTTGGGGGGTATTTTTAGTGTGTTGTGTTGAAGGGGAAAAAAAACAAAACACTTCCAAAAGCAAAAAGGGCAAAAAGAAAGCACATAGCAGGTTTCCTTTGTGACCCACCTTCACTGCATTTCCACTTCTAAGTCAATGTTTTATTTTAAAGGTGCAAAAAGAAAATGCAGCAGTGTTCGCATTGCTGACAACGTGTAATACCAGCGCACATTAGCGTGTGCTGGTATTACACAGTAGAGCGCACATTAGCGTGCGCTGGTATTACACAGTGGAGCACACATTAGCGTGCGCTGGTATTACACAGCGGAGCGCACATTTGCGTGCGCTGGTATTACACAGCGGAGCGCACATTAGCGTGCGCTGGTATTACACAGCGGAGCACACGTTAGCGTGCGCTGGTATTACACAGCAGAGCGCACATTAGCATGCGCTGGTATTACACAACAGAGCGCACATTAGCGTGCGCTGGTATTACAAAGCGGAGCGCACATTAGCGTGCGCTGGTATTACACAGTGGAGCGCACATTAGCGTGCGCTGATATTACACAGTGGAGCGCACATTAGCGTGCGCTGATATTACACAGTGGAGCGCACATTAGCGTGCGCTGGTATTACACAGTGGAGCGCACATTAGCGTGCGCTGATATTACACAGTGGAGCGCACATTAGCGTGCGCTGGTATTACACAGTGGAGCACACATTAGCGTGTGCTTGTATTACACAGTGGAGCCCACATTAGCGTGCGCTGGTATTACACAGTGGAGCGCACATTAGCGTGCGCTGGTATTACACAGTGGAGCGCACATTAGCGTGCGCTGGTATTACACAGTGGAGCGCACATATAGCTTTCATGAAAGCTTTATTCAGCGCTGCATTTGTAATCTGGCTCTGTGTACACACACAATGATACTTACACACTGTATTTAAAACACAAAAAAGGGGGGAAGTATTTAAATACTCCTTACTAATCAGCCTGTTGAAGAACTATTTTACAATATTGCATGATGTCATTTCTATTGTTCGAATTTTAGGTTCAAAATGGCCAGATGTTCTGTGGTCCGAGGTTGCAGCCTGCAGCGATTTCTCCCTCCCTCCTGACAAACATTAATCTGCGCTGCTGTCTAACCTGTCACATGAGCTGTGAATCATGATCTTCTGCAGCACCTAGTAAAAAACAAAAGCCCTACAGAACAGCTGGAGGCAGGCAGCTGCACCGAGCCACATTCATGTGAAAAGACTTCACAGAACATTTTTTTCTGCAATTCTTCATCCAGATAACTAAGAAAACTGATTGACGCATCTAATATTTTAACCAATACAAATTTGTCAAACACTAATTGGTTGTCTTTCAACAACACCTTCCCCGAGTGACCTCTGTAACGTTAAGCAACAAATGGAAAGGGTATTTCTCTAAACAAACCAGTTTTCTAGAGGAATGCAGTGTAAGAGAACATAAAAGATTTGCACATTTTCATCCCTTTTTTGGTACTGCCCAGCTTAAAATATAATCCCTTGCACCTGCACAAGCTCCGCAGACGGCCGACTGCCAAGAATCAACCATATGGCCTTGCTTCGCTGACCACAAATCCTGCCGTTAAAGACAAAAAAGGGAAAATGTTATTGAAATATTCACCTGAAAAGCAGTCTGCTCATTAAAGGGGCATGCACCGACCAAATGCTCTATAAAAAGAGATTATGCACTAGTATATTACACCAAATACATCTTTACTGCTTCCAAATAGATGGACACATTTATAACAGAAAAAAAAACTTTAAATTGGTGAAGGCGCAGAATAAATGCATCAAAAGTCAGTAGCTTACAGAGAGGGCTGCAGGGCTAGTGTATCTGATGTTGCATGCGGCTTACAGAGAGGGTTGCAGGGCTAGTGTGTCTGATGTTGCATGCGGCTTACAGAGAGGGTTGCAGGGCTAGTGTGTCTGATGTTGCATGCGGCTTACAGAGAGGGTTGCAGGGCTAGTGTGTCTGATGTTGCATGCGGCTTAAAGAGAGGGTTGCAGGGCTAGTGTGTCTGATGTTGCATGTGGCTTACAGAGAGGGTTGCAAGGCTAGTGTGTCTGATGTTGCATGTGGCTTACAGAGAGGGTTGCAGGGCTAGCATGTCTAATTTTGCATGTGGCTTACAGAGAGGGCTGCAGGGCTAGTGTGTCTGATGTTGCATGCGGCTTACAGAGAGGGTTGCAGGGCTAGTGTGTCTGATGTTGCATGTGGCTTACAGAGAGGGTTGCAGGGCTAGCATGTCTAATTTTGCATGTGGCTTACAGAGAGGGCTGCAGGGCTAGTGTGTCTGATGTTGCATGCGGTTTATAGAGAGGGCTGCAGGGCTAGTGTGTCTGATGTTGCATGCGGTTTACAGAGAGGGTTGCAGGGCTAGCGTGTCTGATTTTGTATGCAGCTTACAGAGAGGGTTGCAGGGCTAGTGTGTCTGATGTTGCATGCGGCTTACAGAGAGGGTTGCAAGGCTAGCGTGTCTGATGCTGCATGTGGCTTACAGAGAGGGCTGCAGGGCTAGTGTGTCTGATGTTGCATGTGGCTTACAGAGAGGGCTGCAGGGCTAGTGTGTCTGATGTTGCATGTGGCTTACAGAGAGGGCTGCAGGGCTAGTGTGTCTGATGTTGCATGTGGCTTACAGAGAGGACTGCAGGGCTAGTATGTCTGATGGTGCATGCGACTTACAGAGAGGGATGCAGGGCTAGTGTGTCTGATGTTGCATGTGGCTTACAGAGAGGGTTGCAGGGCTAGCGTGTCTGATGTTGCATGTGGCTTACAGAGAGGGCTGCAGGGCTAGCGTGTCTGATGTTGCATGTGGCTTACAGATAGGGTTGCAGGGCTAGCGTGTCTGATGTTGCATGTGGCTTACAGAGAGGGCTGCAGGGCTAGCGTGTCTGATGTTGCATGTGGCTTACAGATAGGGTTGCAGGGCTAGTGTGTCTGATGTTGAATGTGGCTTACATATAGGACTGCAGGGCTAGTGTGTCTGATGTTGCATGTGGCTTACAGAGAGGACTGCAGGGCTAGTGTGTCTGATGTTGCATGTGGCTTACAGAGAGGGTTGCAGGGCTAATGTGTCTGATGTTGCATGCGGCTTACAGAGAGGGTTGCAGGGCTAGTGTGTCTAATGTTGCATGTGGCTTACAGAGAGGGCTGCAGGGCTAGTGTGTCTGATGTTGCATGTGGCTTACAGAGAGGGTTGCAGGGCTAGCATGTCTGATGTTGCATGCAGTTTACAGAGAGGGCTGCAGGGCTAGTGTGTCTGATGTTGCATGTGGCTTACAGAGAGGGTTGTAGGGCTAGTGTGTCTGATGTTGCATGCGGTTTATAGAGAGGGCTGCAGGGCTAGTGTGTCTGATGTTGCATGTGGCTTACAGAGAGGACTGCAGGGCTAGTATGTCTGATGGTGCATGCGACTTACAGAGAGGGATGCAGGGCTAGTGTGTCTGATGTTGCATGTGGCTTACAGAGAGGGTTGCAGGGGTAGCGTGTCTGATGTTGCATGTGGCTTACAGAGAGGGCTGCAGGGCTAGCGTGTCTGATGTTGCATGTGGCTTACAGATAGGGTTGCAGGGCTAGCGTGTCTGATGTTGCATGTGGCTTACAGAGAGGGCTGCAGGGCTAGCGTGTCTGATGTTGCATGTGGCTTACAGATAGGGTTGCAGGGCTAGTGTGTCTGATGTTGCATGTGGCTTACATATAGGACTGCAGGGCTAGTGTGTCTGATGTTGCATGTGGCTTACAGAGAGGGTTGCAGGGCTAATGTGTCTGATGTTGCATGCGGCTTACAGAGAGGGTTGCAGGGCTAGTGTGTCTAATGTTGCATGTGGCTTACAGAGAGGGCTGCAGGGCTAGTGTGTCTGATGTTGCATGTGGCTTACAGAGAGGGTTGCAGGGCTAGCATGTCTGATGTTGCATGCAGTTTACAGAGAGGGCTGCAGGGCTAGTGTGTCTGATGTTGCATGTGGCTTACAGAGAGGGTTGTAGGGCTAGTGTGTCTGATGTTGCATGCGGTTTATAGAGAGGGCTGCAGGGCTAGTGTGTCTGATGTTGCATGTGGCTTACAGAGAGGACTGCAGGGCTAGTATGTCTGATGGTGCATGCGACTTACAGAGAGGGATGCAGGGCTAGTGTGTCTGATGTTGCATGTGGCTTACAGAGAGGGTTGCAGGGGTAGCGTGTCTGATGTTGCATGTGGCTTACAGAGAGGGCTGCAGGGCTAGCGTGTCTGATGTTGCATGTGGCTTACAGATAGGGTTGCAGGGCTAGCGTGTCTGATGTTGCATGTGGCTTACAGAGAGGGCTGCAGGGCTAGCGTGTCTGATGTTGCATGTGGCTTACAGATAGGGTTGCAGGGCTAGTGTGTCTGATGTTGCATGTGGCTTACATATAGGACTGCAGGGCTAGTGTGTCTGATGTTGCATGTGGCTTACAGAGAGGACTGCAGGGCTAGTGTGTCTGATGTTGCATGTGGCTTACAGAGAGGGTTGCAGGGCTAATGTGTCTGATGTTGCATGCGGCTTACAGAGAGGGTTGCAGGGCTAGTGTGTCTAATGTTGCATGTGGCTTACAGAGAGGGCTGCAGGGCTAGTGTGTCTGATGTTGCATGTGGCTTACAGAGAGGGTTGCAGGGCTAGCATGTCTGATGTTGCATGCAGTTTACAGAGAGGGCTGCAGGGCTAGTGTGTCTGATGTTGCCTTAGCATACCCTGTTGACGTAGTACCTATGTCCAACCTTCTGGCAAATGCTGTGTTCCTCGCAGTCCGCTTTGACAGTGAACACTGCAGCCAGAGGCAGAAGCCATCTGACTTCATATAGTAAGAAAAACTGATCATTCTTCCATTACCATATGAAGGCAGATGACTATACAAACAGGGACACACTGTGTCACTGTCTGTCGACTTGTGGTGATGCCATGGGTGGTGTGTATCAGGTAGGAATCAGGGGTGGGAAGTGTCAGGTCGGAGGGTAATCTCTACGCTATAGATAAAATTAACAAGCTACCTGATTAACCCCTTAACTGCTGGCGCTGGGAATATTAGAAGTCTGGTGCGCAGCTGCAATTAGCGGCCTTCTAATTACCAAAAAGCAATGACAAAGCCATGCACCTTTGATATTTCTGAACATCTGGTATCCCAGAAAAGCTTTTACAACCATTTGTGTTATGCCTGCAAGCAGTATGTAAATAATTTCAGTGAGAAACCCAAAGTTTGTAAAAAAAGTTATCAATTGTTTTAATATGATTGCAGATGATCTCTAGCAGATAAGCCTAATCTTTTCTGCAGAAATGTAAGAATTCTAGTAATTCTGAAAGATTCCCAATTAAAAACATAATTTATGCTTACCTGATAAATTTATTTCTCTTGTAGTGTATTCAGTCCACGGGTCATCCATTACTTATGGGATACTGTATATTCCCTTCCAAAAAGGAAGTTGCAAGAGGATCACCCAAAGCAGAGCTGCTATATAGCTCCTCCCCTCACATGTCATATCCAGTCATTCGACCGAAACAAGACAAGAAAGGAGAAACCATAGGGTGCAGTGGTGACTGAATGTTTTAATTAAAATTTAGATCTGCCTTAAAAAGACAGGGCGGGCCGTGGACTGAATACACTACAAGAGAAATAAATTTATCAGGTAAGCATAAATTATGTTTTCTCTTGTTAAGTGTATTCAGTCCACGGGTCATCCATTACTTATGGGATACCAATACCAAAGCTAAGTACACGGATGAAGGGAGGGACAAGGCAGGAACTTAAACGGAAGGAACCACTGCCTGTAGAACCTTTCTCCCAAAAACAGCCTCCGAAGAAGCAAAAGTGTCAAATTTGTAAAATTTCGAAAAGGTATGAAGCGAAGACCAAGTCGCAGCCTTGCAAATCTGTTCAACAGAGGCCTAATTCTTAAAGGCCCAGGTGGAAGCCACAGCTCTAGTAGAATAAGCTGTAATTCTTTCAGGGGGCTGCTGTCCAGCAGTCTCATAGGCTAAACGTATTATACTACGAAGCCAAAAAGAGAGAGAGGTTGCCGAAGCTTTTTGACCTCTCCTCTGTCCAGAATAAACGACAAACAGGGAAGAAGTTTGACGAAAATCTTTAGTTGCCTGTAAATAGAATTTCAGGGCACGGACTACGTCCAGATTATGCAAAAGACGTTCCTTCTTTGAAGAAGGATTAGGGCACAATGATGGGACAACAATCTCTTGATTGATATTCCTGTTAGAAACTACCTTAGGTAAAAACCCAGGTTTAGTACGCAGAACTACCTTGTCTGAATGGAAAACCAGATAAGGAGAATCACAATGTAAAGTAGATAACTCAGAGACTCTTCGAGCCGAGGAAATAGCCATCAAAAACAGAACTTTCCAAGATAAAAGCTTAATATCAATGGAATGAAGGGGTTCAAACGGAACACCCTGAAGAACTTTAAGAACCAAGTTTAAGCTCCACGGAGGAGCAACAGATTTAAACACAGGCTTAATCCTAGCCAAAGCCTGACAAAAAGCCTGGACGTCTGGAACTTCTGCCAGACGCTTGTGCAAAAGAATAGACAGAGCAGAAATCTGTCCCTTCAACGAACTAGCAGATAAGCCCTTTTCCAAACCCTCTTGTAGAAAGGACAATATCCTAGGAATCCTAACCTTACTCCATGAGTAACTCTTGGATTCGCACCAATATAAGTATTTACGCCATATCTTATGATAGATTTTTCTGGTAACAGGCTTCCGAGCCTGTATTAAAGTATCAATAACTGACTCTGAGAAGCCACGCTTGGATAAGATCAAGCGTTCAATCTCCATGCAGTCAGCTTCAGAAAAATTAGATTTGGAATTACTACTTGTATTAGAAGGTCCTGCCTCAGAGGTAGAGACCATGGTGGACAGGACGACATGCCCACTAGGTCTGCATACCAGGTCCTGCGTGGCCACGCAGGCGCTATCAGAATCACCAATGCTCTCTCCTGTTTGATCTTGGCAATCAGTCGATGCAGCAGCGGAAATGGTGGAAACACATAAGCCATGTTGAAGACCCAAGGGGCTGCTAGAGCATCTATCAGTGCCGCTCCCGGGTCTCTGGACCTGGATCCGTAACAAGGAAGCTTGGTGTTCTGGCGAGACGCCATGAGATCTAGTTCTGGTTTGCCCCAACGACGAATCAGTTGAGCGAACACCTCCGGATGAAGTTCCCACTCCCCCGGATGAAAGGTCTGGCGACTTAGAAAGTCCGCCTCCCAGTTCTCCACGCCTGGGATGTGGATCGCTGACAGGTGGCAAGAGTGAAACTCTGCCCAGCGAATTATCTTTGAGACTTCTAACATTGCTAGAGAACTCCTGGTTCCCCCTTGATGGTTGATGTAAGCCACAGTCGTGATGTTGTCCGACTGAAATCTGATGAACCTCAGTGTTGCTAACTGAGGCCAAGCTAGAAGAGCCTTGAATATTGCTCTTAATTCCAAAATATTTATTGGGAGGAGTTTCTCCTCATGAGTCCATGATCCCTGAGCCTTCAGGGAGTTCCAGACTGCGCCCAACCTAGAAGGCTGGCATCTGTTGTTACAATCGTCCACTCTGGCCTGCGAAAGGTCATGCCCTTGGACAGATGGACCCGAGAAAGCCACCAGAGAAGAGAATCTCTGGTTTCTTGATCCAGATTTAGTAGAGGGGACAAATCTGAGTAATCCCCATTCCACTGACCTAGCATGCATAATTGCAGCGGTCTGAGATGCAGGCGCGCAAATGGCACTATGTCCATTGCCGCTACTATTAAGCCGATTACTTCCATGCACTGAGCCACTGACGGGCGTGGAATGGAATGAAGGACACGGCAAGCATTTAGAAGTTTTGACAACCTGGACTCCGTCAGGTAAATTTTCATCTCTACCGAATCTATAAGAGTCCCTAGGAAGGAGACTCTTGTGAGTGGTGATAGATAACTCTTTTCCACGTTCACCTTCCACCCATGCGACCTCAGAAATGCCAGAACTATCTCTGAATGAGACTTGGCAATTTGAAAGCTTGATGCCTGTATCAGGATGTCGTCTAGATACGGAGCCACCGCTATGCCTCGCGGTCGTAGAACCGCCAGAAGTGAGCCCAGAACCTTTGTAAAGATTCTCGGGGCCGTAGCTAACCCGAAGGGAAGAGCTACAAACTGGTAATGCCTGTCTAGGAAGGCAAACCTTAGAAACCGATGATGATCCTTGTGAATCGGTATGTGAAGGTAGGCATCCTTTAAGTCCACTGTGGTCATGTACCGACCTTTTTGGATCATGGGTAAAATGGTTCGAATAGTTTCCATCTTGAATGACGGAACTCTGAGGAATTTGTTTAGGATCTTTAAATCCAAAATTGGTCTGAAGGTTCCCTCTTTTTTGGGAACCACAAACAGATTTGAATAAAACCCCTGTCCTTGTTCCGTCCGCGGAACTGGATGGATCACTCCCATTACAAGGAGATCTTGTACGCAGCTTAGGAATGCCTCTTTCTTTATTTGGTTTGCTGATAACCTTGAAAGATGAAATCTCCCTTGTGGAGGAGAAGCTTTGAAGTCCAGACTATATCCCTGGGATATGATCTCCAACGCCCAGGGATCCTGGACATCTCTTGCCCACGCCTGGGTGAAGAGAGAAAGTCTGCCCCCCCACTAGATCCGTTTCCGGATAGGGGGCAATCCCTTCATGCTGTCTTAGGGACAGTAGTAGGTTTTCTGGCCTGCTTGCCCTTGTTCCAGGATTGATTATTTTTCCAAGCCTGTCTGTAACGAGCAACAGTTCCTTCCTGTTTTGGAGCGGAGGAAGTTGATGCTGCTCCTGCCTTGAAGTTTCGAAAGGCACGAAAATTAGACTGTTTGGCCTTTGATTTGGCCCTGTCCTGAGGAAGGGTATGACCCTTACCTCCAGTAATGTCAGCGATAATTTCTTTCAAGACGGGCCCGAATAAGGTTTGCCCCTTGAAAGGAATATTAAGCAATTTAGATTTAGAAGTCACATCAGCTGACCAGGATTTAAGCCATAGCGCTCTGCGCGCCTGGATGGCGAATCCGGAGTTCTTAGCCGTTAGTTTAGTTAAATGTTCAATGGCATCAGAAACAAATGCATTAGCTAGCTTAAGTGCTTTAAGCTTGTCCATGATTTCATCCAATGGAGCTGAGTGAATGGCCTCTTCCAGAGACTCAAACCAGAATGCCGCAGCAGCAGTGACAGGCGCAATGCATGCAAGGGGCTGTAAGATAAAACCTTGTTGAACAAACATTTTCTTAAGGTAACCTTCTAATTTTTTATCCATTGGATCCGAAAAAGCACAACTATCCTCCACCGGGATAGTGGTACGCTTAGCTAAAGTAGAAACTGCTCCCTCCACCTTGGGGACCGTTTGCCATAAGTCCCGTGTAGTGGCGTCTATTGGAAACATTTTCCTAAATATAAGAGGTGGGGAAAAGGGCACACCAGGTCTATCCCACTCCTTGCTAATAATTTCTGTAAGCCTTTTAGGTATAGGAAAAACGTCAGTACACACCGGCACCGCATAGTATCTATCCAGCCTACATAATTTCTCTGGAATTGCAACTGTATTACAGTCATTCAGAGCCGCTAAAACCTCCCCTAGCAATACACAGAGGTTCTCAAGCTTAAATTTAAAATTAGAAATCTCTGAATCCGGTTTCCCTGGATCAGATCCGTCACCCACAGAATGAAGCTCTCCGTCCTCATGTTCTGCAAACTGTGACGCAGTATCAGACATGGCTCTCACATGTTCTGTCCTTATCCCAGAGCTATCGCACTTGCCTCTTAATTCTGGCAATTTAGATAATACTTCTGTCAGGGTATTATTCATAATAGTGGCCATGTCTTGTAAAGTGATTTGTATGGGCGTCCCTGATGTACTTGGCGCCACAATATCACGCGCCTCCTGAGCGGGAGGCGAAGGTACTGACACGTGAGGAGAGTTAGTCGGCATAACTTTCCCCTCGTCGTCTGGTGATAATTCTTTTATAGATAAAGACTGACCTTTATTATTTAAAGTGAAATCAATACATTTAGTACACATATTTCTATGGGGCTCCACACTGGCCTTCAAACATAATGAACAAACAGATTCATCTGTGTCAGACATGTTTAAACAGACTAGCAATGAGACTAGCAAGCTTGGAAAACACTTTGAATAAAACGTTACTGCGCCTTTAAGAAGCACACAAAAATTGTCACAGTTGAAATAACAATGAACTAAATCTGTTATAGCAACCAAATTTTCACAGTAAATATATTAGTTTAGCAGAGCATTGCACCCACTAGCAAATGGATGATTAACCCCTTAATACCCAAAAACACATAGTCAATATGCAAATAAACGTTTTTAACACAGTCAAACACACTGTCACAGGTCTGCTGTGACTGATTACCTCCCTCAAAAAGACTTTTGAAAACCTCTGAGCTCTCTAGAGACGTCCTGGGTCATGCAGGAAGAAGCAGGAAGACTGTGACTGAATTTTTACTGCGCAAAAAAACGCTAAAATAGGCCCCTCCCACTCATTATTACAGCAGTGGGAAACCTCAGTTAACTGTTTCTATGCAGAAATATAAGTCAGCCATGTGGAAAAATTCATGCCCCTATAAGTTTTATCACCAATGTACCTCACAAAAACGATTAAACATGCCAGTAAACGTTTTCAAGATCCCTTTTTAAAGAGAATGTATTGTTATTTATAAGCCTGCTACCAGTCGCTTCTACTGCAGTTAAGGCTCATTACATTACTTTCAGTATTAGCAGCATTTTCTTAGTCAAATTCCATTTCTTAGAAAATTACATTACTGCACATACATTTAATCAGCCTGATACCAGTCGCTACCACTGCATTTAAGGCTGTACTTACATTACTTCGGTATCAGCAGTATTTTCTTAGTCAATTCCATTCCTTAGAAAAATATTTTACTGCACATACCTCATTTGCAGGAGACCCCGCACGCTATTCCCTTTCTGAAGTTACCTCACTCCTCAGAATGTGCGAGAACAGCCAGTGGATCTTAGTTACTTCTGCTAAGATCATAGAAAACGCAGGCAGATTCTTCTTCCAAATACTGCCTGAGAAAAAACAGCACACTCCGGTGCCATTTAAAAATAACAAACTTTTGATTGAAGAAATAAGTAAGTATAAAACACCACACTCCTCTCACGACCTCCTTCTATGTTGAGGGTTGCAAGAGAATGACTGGATATGACATGTGAGGGGAGGAGCTATATAGCAGCTCTGCTTTGGGTGATCCTCTTGCAACTTCCTGTTGGGAAGGGAATATATCCCATAAGTAATGGATGACCCGTGGACTGAATACACTTAACAAGAGAAACTGTGTTTTTCACACCAAGAAAGAAAAGTCTTAAAATATTTTTTTCTTGTTACAGGTTTCCTAGCCTGAATTAAAGCATTTATCACATCTTAACAGAAACGTTGCTGTTTTAAAATTATGAGTTCAATCTCCAAGCCATCAAGTTGAGAGACTCTAGATACTGATGATAATATGGACCTTGAGATAGAAGTTCATAATAAAGAGGAAGTGACAAAGGAGGAAGGTTGGACATTTGTACTAAGTCTGCAAACCAAATTCTGAGAATTACTGATAAAAGCTCCTGCTTGATTCGAGCTATTACTTTTGGAAGAACTACTGTTAGAGGAAATATGTATGCCAGAAAAAAAGACCAAGGAGCTGCTAGAGCATCACAATCTGCCTGAGGGTCCCTAAAAGAAGAGGCCCTTTCCCTGGGTGAAAAGATTGGCGACTGAGGAAGTCAGTTTCCCAGTTGTTCACTCCTAGTGTGTGAATCACAGAAATAAGACAGTAATTGATCTCTTCCCAGTTGAGAATTCGAGTTACCTTCCTTCATCTCTAGAGAAATGTGAATTCCTCCTTGATGATTGATATATGCCAAGGCTATAGCATTGTTTGATTGAAAACAAAGATAGGACTCTTCCTGTAGGGGCCAGATCTGAAGAGCCCTAAAGATGGAACAGAGCTTTAACACATTTATTGGCAAATTTGTCTCCTAAAGTAACCAAACTCTCTGTGCTTTTCTGGACCGTAAAACTGCACCTCAACCATATATACTTTCATCCAGGGGCGTGTTAAATCATAGGCCAACAAGGCCAGTGCCTATAGCGGCCGATTTTGGCGGGCGGCACTTGCCGTGGCTGCATTGAATATACGGTCATAAATTTTTTTTTTGCCAAAACCAAATATGGCTACCGAACCCTCATCTGACACCCACCGTCGCCTCCCTGAGGCCAGACGCACCGCCCTCTTACACCTCTGCTAACAGGCAACCAGTACCTAAGTCAGTATAAGGAAAAGCCACGACCCCTATATATAAAAAATAGAAATAATCTTTGTATGTATATACAACAACCCCTCTGCTGTATTTAACCACTTCGCAGCCTCTCTATGTCACGTGCTGCAGAAGCCGATTCAGACTTCGGCTGTGCCTCCGGTATTGCTTCCTGCACTCACCCCCGCGTTCCCCGCACCTATACTGCTCAACTCTACTACCGGTGATGGGGCCCCCAGCGGGCCCCGGGATTCTCCTACTGATTCTTGGCTTCCTGCGGATCAGTGCTCACTGCTGCCAAGTATGTGCGGGGCAACCTAAGCACTAAGGAGGTACAATGGGAAGAATACATGGGCTATGAATGCTAGAGGGAGACTGGTACCGTTATGTAGTGAGATGCACTATAATTCTTGCTTACATAGGGTGACAGTGCTGTTTGTATGCAGACTTACATATACTGCATAAAGGGACAAACGCATACATTATAGTGTGTGTGCTACTTAATTTTATATAACAAGCCATTTAAAGGTCCCATTGTGTTTTTCAAACTAACATATCTCTATTCAACATGATAGCATCTACAAGGATTTACAAAGACAGGAACCTTATACAATAAACAGTGATTATGAGTACAATGTAATCGAGTGTATATAATGGTAGGTAACATTTACAATTAATATAGCATTAAAACTTAATGAGATTTTATTATATGCATATATATATATATATATATATATATATATATATATACACATACATACACACACATACACACACACACACACACACAACATGCAAGTCCTGGGGTGAACATTTTCTAAACAAAAGTCAAATTATACCCTGACCAAAAAACATTATGGTTGAAATAAAGTCTAAAACCTAGGGGGGGGGGGGTAACTAAAGCCAACTGGAAGAAGAACTAGAGGCGGAAAAATGTAAGCAGGTTGGTAAAACCAAGGAACTGCTAACGCATCCACCATCTCCGCCTGAGGATCCCTGGACCTGGAGAGGTACCTGAGAAGCTTCTTGTTTAGATGGGAAGCCATCAGATCTATTTTGGGGAGACCCCACATCTGTACAATCTGACAAAATACATCTGGATGGAGAGACCACTCCCCTGGATGTAAAGACTGACGACTGAGATAATCCGCTTCCCAATTGTCTACACCTGGGATATGCATCACAGAAATTAGACAGGAGTTGGATTCCGCCCAAAAAAGTATCTGAGGTACTTCTTTCATCGCTAAAGGACTGCGAGTCCCCCCTTGATGATTGACATATGCCACAGTTGTGATATTGTCTGTCTGAAAACAAATCAATGATTCTCCATTTAATAGAGGCCAAGCCTGAAGAGCCCTGAAAATACCAGAGTTCTAAAATATTGATTGGTAAACTTGCCTCTTGAGGATTCCAAACTCCTTGTGCTGTCAGAGACCCCCAGACAGCTCCCCAACCTGTGAGACTTGCAGCTGTTGAAATCACAGTCCAGGAAGGACGAACAAAAGAGGCCCCTTGAAGAATCCAATGATGGTCCAACCACCAGGACAGAGAGAGTTAAATGTTGGGATTTAAGTATATCAACTGTGATATCCGAGTATAATCCCTGCACCATTGATTCAGCATGCAAAGCTGCAGAGGTCTCATGAAAACGAGCAAAGGGGATTGCGTCCGATGCTGCAGTCATGAGACCTAAAACTTCCATGCACATAGCCACTGAAGGGAATGATCGAGACTGAAGGTTTCGACGGGCAGAAACCAATTTCATTTGTCTCTTGTCTGTTAAAGACAGAGTCATGGACACTAAATCTATCTGGAAACCTTAAAAAGTGACCCTTGTCTGAGGAATCAAGGAACTCTTTGGTAAATTGATCCTCCAACCATGTCTTTGAAGAAACAACACAAGTTGATTCGTGTAAGATTCTGCTAAATGAAAAGATTGAGCCAGTACCAAGATATCGTCCAAATAAGGAACCACCGCAATACCCTGCTCTCTGATAACAGATAGAAGGGCACCGAGAACCTTCAAAAAAGATTATTGGAGCTGTTGCTAGGCCAAATGGAAGAGCAACAAATTGGTAATGCTTGTCTAGAAAAGAGAATCTCATAAACCGATAGTGGTCTGGATGAATCGGAATGTGAAGATACGCTTCTGTAAGTCTATTGAGGACATGTAATGACCTTGCTGAACAAAAGGCAGAATAGTCCTTATAGTCACCATCTTGAAAGTTAGGACCCTTACAAATTGATTAAAAATCTTCAGATCCAGAACTGGTCTGAAAGAATGTTCCTTCTTCGGGACAATGAATAGATTTGAATAAAAACCCAGACCCTGTTCCAGAATTTGAATTGGTACAATTACTCCTGAAAGCTCTAGATCTGAAACACACTTCAGAAATGCCTGAGCTTTCACAGGATTTGTTGGAACGTGAGAGAGAAAAAAAATCTTCCCACAGGAGGTCTTGAAACCTATTCGATACCCCTGAGAGACAATATTCTGAATTCAATGATTCTGAACAGAACCTGCCCAAACGTCTTAAAGTAATTTCAATCTGCCCCTTACCAGCAGAACTGGATTGAGGGCCGCACCTTCATGCAGTCTTGGGGGCTGGCTTTGGTTTCTTATAAGGCTTGGATTTATTCCAACTTGAGGATGGTTTCCAATCTGAGCCAGAGTCCTTAGGGGAAGGAGTGGTTTTCTGTTCTCTATTCTGACGAAAGGAACAAAACCGATTATGAGCTTTAGATTTGCCCTTAGACTTTTTATCTTGAGGCAAAAAAACTCCCTTCCCCCCAGTAATAGTGGAAATAAAATAATCCAACTGGGAACGAAACAAATTATTACCCTGGAATGATAGAGATAGTAACCTAGATTTAGATACCATGTCAGCATTCCATAATTTGAGCCATAAAGCTCTTCTAGCTAAAATAGCCAAAGACATATATTTAACATTAATCTTGATGATATCAAAAATAGCATCACAGATAAAATGATTAGCATGTTGAAGCAGACGAACAATGCTATGCAAATCAGAGTCTTTTTCCCGTTGTGCTATGCTATCCAACCAAAAAGTTGATGCAGCCGCAACATCAGCCATAGAAATGGCAGGTCTGAGAATATAGTCAGAATGCAAATAAGCTTTCCTTAGATAAGATTCAATTTTCCTATATAAAGGATCCTTAAAAGAAGTACTATCTTCCATAGGAATAGTAGTACGTTTAGCAAGAGTAGAAATAGCCCCATCAACCTTAGGGACTTTTTCCCAAAACTCTAATTTAGCCACTGGCAAAGAATACAACTTTTTAAACCTTGAAGAAGGAACAAAAGAAGAACCAGGCTTAGACCATTCCTTAGCAATCACATCAGAAATAGCCTTAGGAACAGTAAAAACCTGAGGAATAGTCACATTAAGTTTATAGACAGAATTTAAACGTTTACTGGATTTATTATCAAGAGGACCAGACTCCTCAATATCCAAAGTTATCAACACTTCTTTTAACAAAGAACAAATATACTCAATCTTAAAAAGATAAGATGATTTATCAGTGTCAATGTCTGAAGTAGGATATTCTGAGTCAGAGAGATCCTCATCAGAGGATGATATATCAGTATGTTGCCGGTCATTACAAATGTCATCAGTATTATGTGAAGTTTTAAAAAACCTTTAACATTTATTTGAAGGCGGTATAGCAGCCGTAGCCTTCTGTATCACATCAGCAATATAATTTTTCATATCAACAGGGATATCATGTACTTTAGATGTTGAAGGAACAACGGATACTGTACTAGCACTAATAGAAACCTTTTCTGCATGCAAAAGCTTATCATGACAACTGCTACACACTACAGCTGGAGATATAATCTCCACTAGCTCACAACAGATACACTTAGCTTTGGTAGAACTGTGTTCAGGCAGCATGGTTCATACAGCAGCTTCTGAGACAGCATCAGATTGAGACATCTTGTAAAATGTATAATAAAAAATAAAATTTAAACAGAAATATCTTATTTCCACATATAGCAGTTTCAGGAATGGGAAAAAAAAATGCAAATGCTAAAATTGGCAAAAAAAAGCAAATAGCATAGTCCTCTGAGCAAAAAGAAGGCAAGGAGCATATAGGAAGTGGGGTAAAATAATACTAAATTTTTTGGTGCCAAGTATGACGCACAACGCAAAAGGAAGTTGAGAATTTTTTTGGTGTTAACAAACATCCTGAAATGACGCAACTTGCATCATAACAAACACAATTTCGCGCCAAACAACCTAGTGTCAACTAAGATGCAGGAAATTACGAACTTACGCCATTACAGATGCACATTTGCGGCAAAAAAAATTATCGTGCCAAGAATGACGCAATAAATAACAGCATTTTGCACCCTTGAAAGCCTAATTTGCCCGCAAGATATTCAAAGAAAAAAACAAGTCGAATTGAAAAGACTATACCCCACGTAAGACAAAACTTCCTAAAACATGATTCCCATAACGAAACTGCCAGACTGCAAAGGGAAATACACATAGACCCGACTCATGGCAAATATAAGTAAAATATATATATTTAAAACTTTATATTAATACATAAGGCGCCAAACCATAGCTGAGAGTGTCTTAAATAATGATACATACTTACCGAAAGACTCCCATCCACGTATAGCAGATAGCCAAACCAGTACTGAAAACTATCAGCAGAGGTAATGGTATATAAGAGTATATCGTCAATATGAAAAGGGAGGTAGGAGATGAATCCCTATGACCGATAACAGAGAACCCTTGAAAAGATTTCCTGCGAGGGAAACCATAAAAAAATCAATAAGTGATACTCTCTTCACATCCCTCTGACAAGCACTGTACTCTGAGAGGAATTGGGCTTCAGAATGCTTAGAAGCGCTTATCATAGAAGAAATCATAAAAATCAAGCACAAACTTACTTCACCACCTCCATAGGAGGCAAAGTTTGTAAAACTGAATTGTGGGTGTGGTGAGGGGTGTATTTATAGGCATTTTGAGGTTTTGGAAACTTTTCCCCTCCTGGTAGGATTGTATATTCCATACGTCACTAGCTCATGGACTGTTGCCAATTACATGAAAGAAATTAGACAATTGCTGTCCCTTAGGCCAATTTTTCTTGTCCTGCGGTAGGAAGGCACCCTTCCCACCGGAAACTATAGAAATAATGAAGTCCAGCCCTGTACCGAATAAAATCTTTCCCTTGAAAGGAAGAGAAAGGAGTCTGGATTTAGAAGTCATATTCGCAGACTAAGACTTCAACCAGAGAGCCCGGCAGGCTAGGACCGCAAAGCCAGAAGCCTTTGCATTTATGCAAATAATCTGCATATTCGCATCACAGATGAAGGAGTTAGCAATTCTCAGAGCCTTAATTCTCTCCTGAATATCCTCGAGGGGAGTCTCCACCTCAATGAGCTCCGACAGAGTGTTGCACCAGTAGGTAGCTGCTCCAGCAGCTGCCACCGGTTGAAATAAAAACCCTGTATGTTGAAACATCTTTCTCAGAAAGGTTTCCATTTTCTTATCCATAGGCTCTCTAAAAGAGGAAATATCCTCCAGAGATATAGTAGTACGCTTAGCCAGCGTAGAAATAGTGCCATGCACATTTGGGATGGAGCCCCATAAGTCTAATTGAGAGTTAGGGACCGGGAATCATTTTTTTAAAGTAGAAGAGGGGGAAAAAGAAGTTCCTATTCTTTCCCATTCGTTATTAATAATGTTTGCCATCTTAACTGGAAAAGGAAAAGTCAGAGGGACCTTCCTGTCTTCATAAACCCTGTCTAATGTTCCTCAGGGAGAGTAGCCTCTGGAACCTCTAGCGTAGATGCTCGATTTTAAATCTAAAGGAGGGATAGCTGGGAAATAATAGCTAAATCTGACAAATATTTAGATGACTCTAGGTCAGGAAAACTATGTTTAACCTTTCTTTTGCGTTTGTTAGAGCGAGGTAAGGCACTCAGGGCCGCAGACACCGCCGATTGTAACTGTGCGGTAAAGTCCGCAGGAAAAAAGCCCTCTCCAGATGGAGGATTAGTTGAGTCGTGGGGAACTGCATGTGGAGCAGGTAGGGTAGAAAGGGTACTAATCTCTCGGGACCCAGATTCCTGAAAGGTAGACGGCTCAGAGGGGCTAATAGCTCTATGAGTATTATCCGGCTTGTCTCCCTTCTTAGACTTTAAAACAGTGCTTAGGCAAATGGAACAAAATTGAGCAGGCGGGCAAACCACAGCCTCCTCACAATATAAACAGGAATTATTAACAAGTACAGAAGGAGCGGAACCTTCTAATGTAATATCAGAGTCCTCTATAGCTAGGATATATTCACAGAAGGACAGACAAAAAGTAAACACTTTATTTTAAAAAATGGCACCTTTATAATCCCAATGGCTGGGGCACTCACCACCTCCCAGACCCAGACAGCTAACAGAGAAAACGCTCTTTTCTGCCACCTCCTATAGTGACGAAAGGCAAAGAATGACTGGGGGATAAGGGAAGTGGGAAGCATATTTAAACCTTTGGCGGGGGTGTCTGACTCCTCCTGGTGGCCAGGTGTTGTATTTCCCAACAGTAAGGAATGAAGTTGTGGACTCTCCCTGCCTTATGGAAGGAAAGAAACATTTTCTAATAATCATGAAGTTGAATCTTTGCATCTATAGTAACACTTATGTACCATTTATTTCAATGCATTTAAAACACCAATGTAAAAACTCACTTTCAAAAACTCCCACAGAGGAAACTGCACCAAGGAGAACGGAATCTGCAAAAGAACAAAAAGTAAACAAAAGTAAATTGAAAATATGATTTTATGTCAATTTAACTTTTTTTAGCACCTAATATTCATTCAAACATACAGCTTGATTACAGAAAGCATTTCTCAACTAAAGTACTAACACACACAAAAAGCATAAGCTTGTATGGGCTATATAGGCAGCATCACATTTTTTATTTCATTTTTATATACAGGACATTTTGAGAAACATTTCTACAAGTTTAGAAATTGTTACAAGTAACAAAATATTTGTTAAACGGTTGCACAAAGTTGCTTGTGGCATAATGTGACACCAAATCGCTACAAATTGTGTGCAGATGATGGAGGTCTGTAGTTCTGCACTTTGTCCGCAACTCTCTTAAGACTGAAGAGGTTCAGAAGAGTCTGTTTCACACATTTAGTATAATACAGTTAGAGTCAGACTGTCTGCTGGCTCAGAATTCCGTTTTTTGGCTGCACCTCCTGCCTATGTGGTTTTCAGAATGTAGGAAAGTGATTCACATCTAAATATTGTGCTACTTGCTAAGGAAAGGGCCTTACTCAACGGGTTTTATTAAATGCTCATATGAGAGGACATAAAACACAAATGTTTTTTTTTAATGCAAATCAGTTTTTAAAAACGGCCATTTACACATTTTGTACCCATCACTATGAGTAAGAAAATTTAATGTTTTGGTTAATATCTTGATATACTTTTGCTGACGGAGAAGAGGAAGTGCAAAAAGTACCGTGTTAAAGGGACATGATTTTCCTTCATAAATCAGATAGAGCATACCACTGTAAGTAACTTTACTTTTATTATCAAATTTGCTTTATTCTCTTACTATCCTTTATTGAGGGAGCTGTAATGCACTACTGGGAGATAGCTAAATACATTGATAAACCAATGACAGGAGGCCTATATGTGCAGCCACCAATCAGCAGCTTGCTACCAGCTCCTGAGCCTACCTAAGTATGTTTTTCAACAAAGAAAAAAAACAAATTAGATAATAGAAGTACATTGGAAAGTTGATTAAAATTACATGCTCTATCCGCATAATGAAAGTCTAATTTAATGGGCCAGTTCTAGATGTTGCAAATTTACAGCAATATTTCCTAATAATCTCTGTTTGTTCAGGTTAGATAACTTTGTATATCGCTAATGCGTGATCAGTAGCACACCGCCTCAGTGGTACTTACATGTATATAATTATTAGTATATCGCTAATGCGTGATCAGTAGCACACCGCCTCAGTGGTACTTACATGTATATAATTATTAGTATATCGCTAATGCGTGATCAGTAGCACACCGCCTCAGTGGTACTTACATGTATATAATTATTAGTATATCGCTAATGCGTGATCAGTAGCACACCGCCTCAGTGGTACTTACATGTATATAATTATTAGTATATTGCTAATGCGTGATCAGTAGCACACCGCCTCAGTGGTACTTACATGTATATAATTATTAGTATATTGCTGATGCGTGATCAGTAGCACACCGCCTCAGTGGTACTTACATGTATATAATTATTACTATATTGCTGATGTGTAATTAGTAGCACACTGATTCAGTGGTATTTACATGTATATAATTATTAGTATATTGCTGATGTGTGATCAATAGCACACCGCCTCAGTGGTATTTACATGTATATAATTATTAGTATATTGCTAATGCGTGATCAGTAGCACACCGCCTCAGTGGTACTTACATGTATATAATTATTAGTATATTGCTGATGCATGATCAGTAGCACACCGCCTCAGTGGTACTTACATGTATATAATAATTAGTATATTGCTGATGCGTGATCAGTAGCACACCGCCTCAGTGGTACTTACATGTATATAATTATTAGTATATTGCTGATGCGTGATCAGTAGCACACCGCCTCAGTGGTACTTACATGTATATAATTATTAGTATATTGCTGATGCGTGATCTGTAGCACACCGCATCAGTGGTACTTACATGTATATAATCATTAGTATATTGCTAATGTGTAATTAGTAGCACACTGCCTCAGTGGTACTTACATGTATATAATTATTAGTATATCACTGATGTAATTAGTAGCACACCGCCTCAGTGGTACTTACATGTATATAATTATTAGTATATCACTGATATAATTAGTAGCACACCGCCTCAGTGGCACTTACATGTATATAATTATTAGTATATTGCTGATGTGTGATCAGTAGCACACCGCCTCAGTGGTACTTACATGTATATAATTATAAGTATATTGCTGATGTGTAATTAGTAGCACACCGCCTCAGTGGTACTTACATGTATATAATTATTAGTATATTGCTGATGCGTGATCAGTAGCACACCGATTCAGTGGTACTTACATGTATATAATTATTAGTATATTGCTGATGTGTGATCAGTAGCACATCGCCTCAGTGGTACTTACATGTATATAATTATTAGTATATCGCTAATGCATGATCAGTAGCACACCGCCTCAGTGGTACTTACATGTATATAATCATTAGTATATTGCTAATGTGTAATTAGTAGCACACTGCCTCAGTGGTACTTACATGTATATAATTATTAGTATATTGCTGATGTGTGATCAGTAGCACACCGCCTCAGTGGTACTTACATGTATATCATTATTAGTATATTGCTGATGCTTGATCAGTAGCACACCGCCTCAGTGGTACTTACATGTATATAATTATTAGTATATTGCTGATGTGTGATCAGTAGCACACCGCCTCAGTGGTACTTACATGTATATAATTATTAGTATATTGCTGATGCGTGATCAGTAGCACACCGCCTCAGTGGTACTTACATGTATATCATTATTATTATTTTGCTGATGCTTGATCAGTAGCACACCGCCTCAGTGGTATTTACATGTATATAATTATTAGTATATTGCTGATACGTGATCTGTAGCACACCGCCTCAATGGTACTAACATGTATGTAATTATTAGTATATTGCTGATGTGTGATCAGTAGCACACCGCCTCAGTGGTACTTACATGTATATAATTATTAGTATATTGCTGATACGTGATCAGTAGCACACCGCCTCAATGGTACTAACATGTATGTAATTATTAGTATATTGCTGATGTGTGATCAGTAGCACACTGATTCAGTGGTACTTACATGTATATAATTATTAGTATATTGCTAATGCGTGATCAGTAGCACACCGCCTCAGTGGTACTTACATGTATATTATTATTAGTATATTGCTGATGCGTGATCAGTAGCACACCGCCTCAGTGGTACTTACATGTATATAATTATTAGTATATTGCTGATGCGTGATCAGTAGACCACCGATTCAGTGGTACTTACATGTATATAATTATTAGTATATTGCTAATGCGTGATCAGTAGCACACCGCCTCAGTGGTACTTACATGTACAGTATATAATTATTAGTATATTGCTGATGCGTGATCAGTAGCACACTGATTCAGTGGTACTTACATGTATATAATTATTAGTATATTGCTAATGCGTGATCAGTAGCACACCGCCTCAGTGGTACTTACATGTATATAATTATTAGTATATTGCTGATGCGTGATCAGTAGACCACCGATTCAGTGGTACTTACATGTATATAATTATTAGTATATTGCTGATGTGTAATTAGTAGCACACCGCCTCAGTGGTACTTACATGTATATAATTATTAGTATATTGCTGATGCGTGATCAGTAGCACACCGCCTCAGTGGTACTTACATGTATATAATTATTAGTATATTGCTGATGCGTGATCAGTAGCACACCGCCTCAGTGGTACTTACATGTATATAATTATTAGTATATTGCTGATGCATGATCAATAGCACACCGCCTCAGTGGTACTTACATGTATATAATTATTAGTATATTGCTGATACGTGATCAGTAGCACACCGCCTCAGTGGTACTTACATGTATATAATTATTAGTATATTGCTGATGCGTGATCAGTAGCAAACCGCCTCAGTGGTACTTACATGTATATAATTATTAGTATATTGCTGATGCGTGATCAGTAGCACACCGCCTCAGTGGTACTTACATGTATATAATTATTAGTATATTGCTGATGCGTGATCAGTAGCACACCGCCTCAGTGGTACTTACATGTATATAATTTTTAGTATATTGCTGTTGCGTGATCTGTAGCACACCGCCTCAGTGGTACTTACATGTATATAATCATTAGTATATTGCTAATGTGTAATTAGTAGCACACTGCCTCAGTGGTACTTACATGTATATAATTATTAGTATATTGCTGATGTGTAATTAGTAGCACACCACCTCAGTGGTACTTACATGTATATAATTATTAGTATATTGCTGATGTGTAATTAGTAGCACACCGCCTCAGTGGTACTTACATGTATATAATTATTAGTATATTGCTGATGCGTGATCAGTAGCACACAGCCTCAATGGTACTTACATATATATATAATTATTAGTATATTGCTAATGCGTGATCAGTAGCACACAGATTCAGTGGTACTTACATGTATATAATTATTAGTATATTGCTAATGCGTTATCAGTAGCACACCGCCTCAGTGGTACTTACATGTATATAATTATTAGTATATTGCTGATGTGTGATCTGTAGCACACCGCCTCAGTGGTACTTATATGTATATAATTATTAGTATATTGCTGATGTGTGATCAGTAGCACACCGCCTCAGTGGTACTTACATGTATATAATTATTAGTATATTGCTGATACGTGATCAGTAGCACACCGCCTCAGTGGTAATTACATGTATATAATTATTAGTATATTGCTGATACGTGATCAGTAGCACACCGCCTCAGTGGTACTTACATGTATATAATTATTAGTATATTGCTAATGTGTAATTAGTAGCATACTGCCTCAGTGGTACTTACATGTATATAATTATTAGTATATTGCTGATGCGTGATCAGTATCACACCGCCTCAGTGGTACTTACATGTATATGATTATTAGTATATTGCTGATGCGTGATCTGTAGCACACCGACTCAGTGGTACTTACATGTATATAATTATTAGTATATTGCTGATACGTGATCAGTAGCACACCGCCTCAGTGGTACTTACATGTATATAATTATTAGTATATTGCTAATGTGTAATTAGTAGCACACTGCCTCAGTGGTACTTACATGTATATAATTATTAGTATATTGCTGATGTGTAATTAGTAGCACACTGCCTCAGTGGTACTTACATGTATATAATTATTAGTATATTGCTGATCCGTGATCTGTAGCACACCGCCTCAGTGGTACTTACATGTATATAATTATTAGTATATTGCTGATGCGTGATCAGTAGCACACCGCCTCAGTGGTATTTACATGTATATAATTACTAGTATATTGCTGATGCGTGATCTGTAGCACACCGCCTCAGTGGTACTTACATGTATATAATTATTAGTATATTGCTGATGCGTGATCAGTAGCACACCGCCTCAGTGGTACTTACATGTATATAATTATTAGTATATTGCTGATGCGTGATCAGTAGCACACCGCCTCAGTGGTACTTACATGTATATAATTATTAGTATATTGCTGATGCGTGATCAGTAGCACACCGCCTCAGTGGTACTTACATGTATATAATTATTAGTATATTGCTGATGCGTGATCAGTAGCACACCGCCTCAGTGGTACTTACATGTATATAATTATTAGTATATTGCTGATACGTGATCAGTAGCACAACGCCTCAGTGGTACTTACATGTATATAATTATTAGTATATTGCTGATGTGTGATCAGTAGCACACCGCCTCAGTGGTACTTACATGTATATAATTATTAGTATATTGCTGATGCGTGATCAGTAGCACACCGCCTCAGTGGTACTTACATGTATATAATTATTAGTATATTGCTGATGTGTGATCAGTAGCACAACGCCTCAGTGGTACTTACATGTATATAATTATTAGTATATTGCTGATACGTGATCAGTAGCACACCGCCTCAGTGGTACTTACATGTATATAATTATTAGTATATTGCTGATGCGTGATCTGTAGCACACCGCCTCAGTGGTACTTACATGTATATAATTATTAGTATATTGCTGATGTGTGATCAGTAGCACACCGCCTCAGTGGTACTTACATGTATATAATTATTAGTATATTGCTGATGTGTGATCAGTAGCACACCGCCTCAGTGGTACTTACATATATATAATTATTAGTATATTGCTGATACGTGATCAGTAGCACACCGCCTCAGTGGTACTTACATGTATATAATTATTAGTATATTGCTGATGTGTAATTAGTAGCACACTGATTAAGTGGTACTTACATGTATATAATTATTAGTATATTGCTGATGTGTAATTAGTAGCACACTGATTCAGTGGTACTTACATGTATATAATTATTAGTATATTGCTGATGTGTAATTAGTAGCACACCGCCTCAGTGGTACTTACATGTATATAATTATTAGTATATTGCTGATGCGTGATCAGTAGCACATCGCCTCAGTGGTATTTACATGTATATAATTATTAGTATATTGCTGATGCGTGATCTGTAGCACACCGCCTCAGTGGTACTTACATGTATATAATTATTAGTATATTGCTGATGCGTGATCAGAAGCACACCGCCTCAGTGGTACTTACATGTATATAATTATTAGTATATTGCTGATGTGTAATTAGTAGCACACTGATTCAGTGGTACTTACATGTATATAATTATTAGTATATTGCTGATGTGTAATTAGTAGCACACTGATTCAGTGGTACTTACATGTATATAATTATTAGTATATTGCTGATGTGTGATCAGTAGCACACCGCCTCAGTGGTACTTACATGTATATAATTATTAGTATATTGCTGATGTGTGATCAGTAGCACACCGCCTCAGTGGTATTTACATGTATATAATTATTAGTATATTGCTGATGTGTGATCAGTAGCACACCGCCTCAGTGGTACTTACATGTATATAATTATTAGTATATTGCTGATGTGTGATCAGTAGCACACCGCCTCAGTGGTACTTACATGTATATAATTATTAGTATATTGCTGATGTGTGATCAGTAGCACACCGCCTCAGTGGTACTTACATGTATATAATTATTAGTATATTGCTGATGCGTGATCAGTAGCACACCGCCTCAGTGGTACTTACATGTATATAATTATTAGTATATTGCTGATGCGTGATCAGTAGCACACCGCCTCAGTGGTACTTACATGTATATAATTTTTAGTATATTGCTGTTGCGTGATCTGTAGCACACCGCCTCAGTGGTACTTACATGTATATAATCATTAGTATATTGCTAATGTGTAATTAGTAGCACACTGCCTCAGTGGTACTTACATGTATATAATTATTAGTATATTGCTGATGTGTAATTAGTAGCACACCACCTCAGTGGTACTTACATGTATATAATTATTAGTATATTGCTGATGTGTAATTAGTAGCACACCGCCTCAGTGGTACTTACATGTATATAATTATTAGTATATTGCTGATGCGTGATCAGTAGCACACAGCCTCAATGGTACTTACATATATATATAATTATTAGTATATTGCTAATGCGTGATCAGTAGCACACAGATTCAGTGGTACTTACATGTATATAATTATTAGTATATTGCTAATGCGTGATCAGTAGCACACCGCCTCAGTGGTACTTACATGTATATAATTATTAGTATATTGCTGATGCGTGATCTGTAGCACACCGCCTCAGTGGTACTTATATGTATATAATTATTAGTATATTGCTGATGTGTGATCAGTAGCACACCGCCTCAGTGGTACTTACATGTACATAATTATTAGTATATTGCTGATACGTGATCAGTAGCACACCGCCTCAGTGGTACTTACATGTATATAATTATTAGTATATTGCTGATACGTGATCAGTAGCACACCGCCTCAGTGGTACTTACATGTATATAATTATTAGTATATTGCTAATGTGTAATTAGTAGCATACTGCCTCAGTGGTACTTACATGTATATAATTATTAGTATATTGCTGATGCGTGATCAGTATCACACCGCCTCAGTGGTACTTACATGTAAATGATTATTAGTATATTGCTGATGCGTGATCTGTAGCACACCGACTCAGTGGTACTTACATGTATATAATTATAAGTATATTGCTGATACGTGATCAGTAGCACACCGCCTCAGTGGTACTTACATGTATATAATTATTAGTATATTGCTAATGTGTAATTAGTAGCACACTGCCTCAGTGGTACTTACATGTATATAATTATTAGTATATTGCTGATGTGTAATTAGTAGCACACTGCCTCAGTGGTACTTACATGTATATAATTATTAGTATATTGCTGACCCGTGATCTGTAGCACACCGCCTCAGTGGTACTTACATGTATATAATTATTAGTATATTGCTGATGCGTGATCAGTAGCACACCGCCTCAGTGGTATTTACATGTATATAATTATTAGTATATTGCTGATGCGTGATCTGTAGCACACCGCCTCAGTGGTACTTACATGTATATAATTATTAGTATATTGCTGATGCGTGATCAGTAGCACACCGCCTCAGTGGTACTTACATGTATATAATTATTAGTATATTGCTGATGCGTGATCAGTAGCACACCGCCTCAGTGGTACTTACATGTATATAATTATTAGTATATTGCTGATGCGTGATCAGTAGCACACCGCCTCAGTGGTACTTACATGTATATAATTATTAGTATATTGCTGATGCGTGATCAGTAGCACATCACCTCAGTGGTACTTACATGTATATAATTATTAGTATATTGCTGATGCGTGATCAGTAGCACACCGCCTCAGTGGTACTTACATGTATATAATTATTAGTATATTGCTGATGCGTGATCAGTAGCACACCGCCTCAGTGGTACTTACATGTATATAATTATTAGTATATTGCTGATGTGTAATTAGTAGCACACAGCCTCAGTGGTATTTACATGTATATAATTATTAGTATATTGCTGATACGTGATCAGTAGCACACCGCCTCAGTGGTACTTACATGTATATAATTATTAGTATATTGCTGATGCGTGATCAGTAGCACACCGCCTCAGTGGTACTTACATGCATATAATTATTAGTATATTGCTGATGCGTGATCAGTAGCACACCACCTCAGTGGTACTTACATGTATATAATTATTAGTATATTGCTGATGCGTGATCAGTAGCACACCGCCTCAGTGGTACTTACATGTATATAATTATTAGTATATTGCTGATGCGTGATCAGTAGCACACCGCCTCAGTGGTACTTACATGTATATAATTATTAGTATATTGCTGATGTGTAATTAGTAGCACACAGCCTCAGTGGTATTTACATGTATATAATTATTAGTATATTGCTGATACGTGATCAGTAGCACACCGCCTCAGTGGTACTTACATGTATATAATTATTAGTATATTGCTGATACGTGATCAGTAGCACAACGCCTCAGTGGTACTTACATGTATATAATTATTAGTATATTGCTGATGTGTGATCAGTAGCACACCGCCTCAGTGGTACTTACATGTATATAATTATTAGTATATTGCTGATGCGTGATCAGTAGCACACCGCCTCAGTGGTACTTACATGTATATAATTATTAGTATATTGCTGATGTGTGATCAGTAGCACACCGCCTCAGTGGTACTTACATGTATATAATTATTAGTATATTGCTGATACGTGATCAGTAGCACACCGCCTCAGTGGTACTTACATGTATATAATTATTAGTATATTGCTGATGCGTGATCTGTAGCACACCGCCTCAGTGGTACTTACATGTATATAATTATTAGTATATTGCTGATGTGTGATCAGTAGCACACCGCCTCAGTGGTACTTACATGTATATAATTATTAGTATATTGCTGATGTGTGATCAGTAGCACACCGCCTCAATGGTACTTACATGTATATAATTATTAGTATATTGCTGATGTGTGATCAGTAGCACACCGCCTCAGTGGTACTTACATATATATAATTATTAGTATATTGCTGATACGTGATCAGTAGCACACCGCCTCAGTGGTACTTACATGTATATAATTATTAGTATATTGCTGATGTGTAATTAGTAGCACACTGATTCAGTGGTACTTACATGTATATAATTATTAGTATATTGCTGATGTGTAATTAGCAGCACACTGATTCAGTGGTACTTACATGTATATAATTATTAGTATATTGCTGATGTGTAATTAGTAGCACACCGCCTCAGTGGTACTTACATGTATATAATTATTAGTATATTGCTGATGCGTGATCAGTAGCACATCGCCTCAGTGGTATTTACATGTATATAATTATTAGTATATTGCTGATGCGTGATCTGTAGCACACCGCCTCAGTGGTACTTACATGTATATAATTATTAGTATATTGCTGATGCGTGATCAGAAGCACACCGCCTCAGTGGTACTTACATGTATATAATTATTAGTATATTGCTGATGTGTGATCAGTAGCACACCGCCTCAGTGGTACTTACATGTATATAATTATTAGTATATTGCTGATGTGTGATCAGTAGCACACCGCCTCAGTGGTACTTACATGTATATAATTATTAGTATCTTGCTGATGTGTGATCAGTAGCACACCGCCTCAGTGGTACTTACATGTATATAATTATTAGTATATTGCTGATGTGTGATCAGTAGCACACCGCCTCAGTGGTATTTACATGTATATAATTATTAGTATATTGCTGATACGTGATCAGTAGCACACCGCCTCAGTGGTACTTACATGTATATAATTATTAGTATATTGCTGATACGTGATCAGTAGCACACCGCCTCAGTGGTATTTACATGTATATAATTATTAGTATATTGCTGATGCGTGATCTGTAGCACACCGCCTCAGTGGTACTTACATGTATATAATTATTAGTATATTGCTGATGTGTGATCAGTAGCACACCGCCTCAGTGGTACTTACATGTATATAATTATTAGTATATTGCTGATGTGTGATCAGTAGCACACCGCCTCAATGGTACTTACATGTATATAATTATTAGTATATTGCTGATGTGTGATCAGTAGCACACCACCTCAGTGGTACTTACATGTATATAATTATTAGTATATTGCTGATGTGTGATCAGTAGCACACCGCCTCAGTGGTACTTACATGTATATAATTTTTAGTATATTGCTGATGTGTGATCAGTAGCACACCGCCTCAGTGGTACTTACATGTATATAATTATTAGTATATTGCTGATGTGTAATTAGTAGCACACCGCCTCAGTGGTATTTACATGTATATAATTATTAGTATATTGCTGATGTGTGATCAGTAGCACACCGCCTCAGTGGTATTTACATGTATATAATTATTAGTATATTGCTGATGCGTGATCTGTAGCACACCGCCTCAGTGGTACTTACATGTATATAATTATTAGTATATTGCTAATGCGTGATCAGTAGCACACCGCCTCAGTGGTAATTACATGTATATAATTATTAGTATATTGCTGATGCGTGATCAGTAGCACACCGCCTCAGTGGTATTTACATGTATATAATTATTAGTATATTGCTGATGCGTGATCTGTAGCACACCGCCTCAGTGGTACTTACATGTATATAATTATTAGTATATTGCTAATGCGTGATCAGTAGCACACCGCCTCAGTGGTAATTACATGTATATAATTATTAGTATATTGCTGATGTGTGATCAGTAGCACACCGCCTCAGTGGTATTTACATGTATATAATTATTAGTATATTGCTGATGCGTGATCTGTAGCACACCGCCTCAGTGGTACTTACATGTATATAATTATTAGTATATTGCTGATGCGTGATCAGTAGCACACCGCCTCAGTGGTATTTACATGTATATAATTATTAGTATATTGCTGATGTGTGATCTGTAGCACACCGCCTCAGTGGTATTTACATGTATATAATCATTAGTATATTGCTGATGTGTGATCAGTAGCACACCGCCTCAGTGGTACTTACATGTATATAATCATTAGTATATTGCTGATGTGTGATCAGTAGCACACCGCCTCAGTGGTACTTACATGTATATAATTATTAGTATATCGCTAATGTGTGATCAGTAGCACACCGCCTCAGTGGTATTTACATGTATAGAATTATTAGTATATCGCTAATGCGTGATCAGTATCACACCGCCTCAGTGGTATTTACATGTATATAATTATTAGTATATTGCTGATACGTGATCAGTAGCACACCGCCTCAGTGGTACTTACATGTATATAATTATTAGTATATTGCTGATGTGTGATCAGTAGCACACCGCCTCAGTGGTACTTACATGTATATAATTATTAGTATATTGCTGATGTGTGATCAGTAGCACACCGCCTCAGTGGTACTTACATGTATATAATTATTAGTATATTGCTGATGTGTTATCAGTAGCACACCGCCTCAGTGGTATTTACATGTATATAATTATTAGTATATTGCTGATGCATGATCTGTAGCACACCGCCTCAGTGGTACTTACATGTATATAATTATTAGTATATTGCTAATGCGTGATCAGTAGCACACCGCCTCAGTGGTACTTACATGTATATAATTATTAGTATATTGCTGATGTGTGATCTGTAGCACACCGCCTCAGTGGTACTTACATGTATATAATTATTAGTATATCTCTAATGCGTGATCAGTATCACACCGCCTCAGTGGTACTTACATGTATATAATTATTAGTATATTGCTGATGTGTGATCTGTAGCACACCGCCTCAGTGGTATTTACATGTATATAATCATTAGTATATTGCTGATGTGTGATCAGTAGCACACCGCCTCAGTGGTATTTACATGTATATAATTATTAGTATATTGCTGATGCATGATCTGTAGCACACCGCCTCAGTGGTACTTACATGTATATAATTATTAGTATATTGCTAATGCGTGATCAGTAGCACACCGCCTCAGTGGTACTTACATGTATATAATTATTAGTATATTGCTGATGTGTGATCTGTAGCACACCGCCTCAGTGGTACTTACATGTATATAATTATTAGTATATCGCTAATGCGTGATCAGTATCACACCGCCTCAGTGGTACTTACATGTATATAATTATTAGTATATTGCTGATGTGTGATCTGTAGCACACCGCCTCAGTGGTATTTACATGTATATAATCATTAGTATATTGCTGATGTGTGATCAGTAGCACACCGCCTCAGTGGTACTTACATGTATATAATTATTAGTATATCGCTAATGTGTGATCAGTAGCACACCGCCTCAGTGGTATTTACATGTATATAATTATTAGTATATCGCTAATGCGTGATCAGTATCACACCGCCTCAGTGGTACTTACATGTATATAATTATTAGTATATTGCTGATGTGTGATCTGTAGCACACCGCCTCAGTGGTATTTACATGTATGTAATTATTAGTATATCGCTAATGCGTGATCAGTATCACACCGCCTCAGTGGTATTTACATGTATATAATTATTAGTATATTGCTGATACGTGATCAGTAGCACACCGCCTCAGTGGTACTTACATGTATATAATTATTAGTATATTGCTGATACGTGATCAGTAGCACACCGCCTCAATGGTACTTACATGTATATAATTATTAGTATATTGCTGATGTGTGATCAGTAGCACACCGCCTCAGTGGTACTTACATGTATATAATTATTAGTATATTGCTGATGTGTGATCAGTAGCACACCGCCTCAGTGGTATTAACATGTATATAATTATTAGTATATTGCTGATACGTGATCAGTAGCACACCGCCTCAATGGTACTTACATGTATATAATTATTAGTATATTGCTGATGTGTGATCAGTAGCACACCGCCTCAGTGGTACTTACATGTATATAATTATTAGTATATTGCTGATGTGTAATTAGTAGCACACCGCCTCAGTGGTACTTACATGCATATAATTATTAGTATATTGCTGACCCGTGATCTGTAGCACACCGCCTCAGTGGTACTTACATGTATATAATTATTAGTATATTGCTGATGCGTAATCAGTAGCACACCGCCTCAGTGGTATTTACATGTATATAATTATTAGTATATTGCTGATGCGTGATCTGTAGCACACCGCCTCAGTGGTACTTACATGTATATAATTATTAGTATATTGCTGATGCGTGATCAGTAGCACACCGCCTCAGTGGTACTTACATGTATATAATTATTAGTATATTGCTGATGTGTAATTAGTAGCACACTGATTCAGTGGTACTTACATGTATATAATTATTAGTATATTGCTGATGTGTAATTAGTAGCACACTGATTCAGTGGTACTTACATGTATATAATTATTAGTATATTGCTGATGCGTGATCAGTAGCACACCGCCTCAGTGGTATTTACATGTATATAATTATTAGTATATTGCTGATACGTGATCAGTAGCACACCGCCTCAGTGGTACTTACATGTATATAATTATTAGTATATTGCTGATGTGTGATCAGTAGCACACCGCCTCAGTGGTATTTACATGTATATAATTATTAGTATATTGCTGATGCGTGATCTGTAGCACACCGCCTCAGTGGTACTTACATGTATATAATTATTAGTATATTGCTGATGTGTGATCTGTAGCACACCGCCTCAGTGGTACTTACATGTATATAATTATTAGTATATTGCTGATGTGTGATCAGTAGCACACCGCCTCAGTGGTACTTACATGTATATAATTATTAGTATATTGCTGATGTGTGATCAGTAGCACACCGCCTCAGTGGTACTTACATGTATATAATTATTAGTATATTGCTGATGTGTAATTAGTAGCACACCGCCTCAGTGGTATTTACATGTATATAATTATTAGTATATTGCTGATGTGTGATCAGTAGCACACCGCCTCAGTGGTATTTACATGTATATAATTATTAGTATATTGCTGATGCGTGATCTGTAGCATACCGCCTCAGTGGTACTTACATGTATATAATTATTAGTATATTGCTAATGCGTGATCAGTAGCACACCGCCTCAGTGGTACTTACATGTATATAATTATTAATATATTGCTGATGTGTGATCAGTAGCACACCGCCTCAGTGGTATTTACATGTATATAATTATTAGTATATTGCTGATGCGTGATCTGTAGCACACCGCCTCAGTGGTACTTACATGTATATAATTATTAGTATATTGCTGATGTGTGATCAGTAGCACACCGCCTCAATGGTATTTACATGTATATAATTATTAGTATATTGCTGATGCGTGATCTGTAGCACACCGCCTCAGTGGTACTTACATGTATATAATTATTAGTATATTGCTAATGCATGATCAGTAGCACACCGCCTCAGTGGTACTTACATGTATATAATTATTAGTATATTGCTGATGTGTGATCTGTAGCACACCGCCTCAGTGGTACTTACATGTATATAATTATTAGTATATCGCTAATGCGTGATCAGTATCACACCGCCTCAGTGGTACTTACATGTATATAATTATTAGTATATTGCTGATGTGTGATCTGTAGCACACCGCCTCAGTGGTATTTACATGTATATAATCATTAGTATATTGCTGATGTGTGATCAGTAGCACACCGCCTCAGTGGTATTTACATGTATATAATTATTAGTATATTGCTGATGCGTGATCTGTAGCACACCGCCTCAGTGGTACTTACATGTATATAATTATTAGTATATTGCTGATGTGTGATCTGTAGCACACCGCCTCAGTGGTACTTACATGTATATAATTATTAGTATATTGCTGATGTGTGATCAGTAGCACACCGCCTCAGTGGTACTTACATGTATATAATTATTAGTATATTGCTGATGTGTGATCAGTAGCACACCGCCTCAGTGGTACTTACATGTATATAATTATTAGTATATTGCTGATGTGTAATTAGTAGCACACCGCCTCAGTGGTATTTACATGTATATAATTATTAGTATATTGCTGATGTGTGATCAGTAGCACACCGCCTCAGTGGTATTTACATGTATATAATTATTAGTATATTGCTGATGCGTGATCTGTAGCATACCGCCTCAGTGGTACTTACATGTATATAATTATTAGTATATTGCTAATGCGTGATCAGTAGCACACCGCCTCAGTGGTACTTACATGTATATAATTATTAATATATTGCTGATGTGTGATCAGTAGCACACCGCCTCAGTGATATTTACATGTATATAATTATTAGTATATTGCTGATGCGTGATCTGTAGCACACCGCCTCAGTGGTACTTACATGTATATAATTATTAGTATATTGCTGATGTGTGATCAGTAGCACACCGCCTCAATGGTATTTACATGTATATAATTATTAGTATATTGCTGATGCGTGATCTGTAGCACACCGCCTCAGTGGTACTTACATGTATATAATTATTAGTATATTGCTAATGCATGATCAGTAGCACACCGCCTCAGTGGTACTTACATGTATATAATTATTAGTATATTGCTGATGTGTGATCTGTAGCACACCGCCTCAGTGGTACTTACATGTATATAATTATTAGTATATCGCTAATGCGTGATCAGTATCACACCGCCTCAGTGGTACTTACATGTATATAATTATTAGTATATTGCTGATGTGTGATCTGTAGCACACCGCCTCAGTGGTATTTACATGTATATAATCATTAGTATATTGCTGATGTGTGATCAGTAGCACACCGCCTCAGTGGTACTTACATGTATATAATTATTAGTATATCGCTAATGTGTGATCAGTAGCACACCGCCTCAGTGGTATTTACATGTATATAATTATTAGTATATCGCTAATGCGTGATCAGTATCACACCGCCTCAGTGGTACTTACATGTATATAATTATTAGTATATTGCTGATGTGTGATCTGTAGCACACCGCCTCAGTGGTATTTACATGTTTATAATTATTAGTATATCGCTAATGCGTGATCAGTATCACACCGCCTCAGTGGTATTTACATGTATATAATTATTAGTATATTGCTGATACGTGATCAGTAGCACACCGCCTCAGTGGTACTTACATGTATATAAATATTAGTATATTGCTGATACGTGATCAGTAGCACACCGCCTCAATGGTACTTACATGTATATAATTATTAGTATATTGCTGATGTGTGATCAGTAGCACACCGCCTCAGTGGTACTTACATGTATATAATTATTAGTATATTGCTGATGTGTGATCAGTAGCACACCGCCTCAGTGGTACTTACATGTATATAATTATTAGTATATTGCTGATGTGTGATCAGTAGCACACCCCCTCAGTGGTATTTACATGTATATAATTATTAGTATATTGCTGATACGTGATCAGTAGCACACCGCCTCAGTGGTACTTACATGTATATAATTATTAGTATATTGCTGATACGTGATCAGTAGCACACCGCCTCAGTGGTATTTACATGTATATAATTATTAGTATATTGCTGATACGTGATCAGTAGCACACCGCCTCAGTGGTACTTACATGTATATAATTATTAGTATATTGCTAATGTGTAATTAGTAGCACACTGCCTCAGTGGTACTTACATGTATATAATTATTAGTATATTGCTGATGTGTGATCAGTAGCACACCACCTCAGTGGTATTTACATGTATATAATTATTAGTATATTGCTGATACGTGATCAGTAGCACACCGCCTCAGTGGTACTTACATGTATATAATTATTAGTATATTGCTGATACGTGATCAGTAGCACACTGCCTCAGTGGTACTTACATGTATATAATTATTAGTATATTGCTGATGTGTGATCAGTAGCACACCGCCTCAGTGGTACTTACATGTATATAATTATTAGTATATTGCTGATGTGTGATCAGTAGCACACCGCCTCAGTGGTACTTACATGTATATAATTATTAGTATATTGCTGATACGTGATCAGTAGCACACCGCCTCAGTGGTACTTACATGTATATAATTATTAGTATATTGCTGATGTGTGATCAGTAGCACACCGCCTCAGTGGTACTTACATGTATATAATTATTAGTATATTGGGTAGCTTGTTGCATGGATTGTAACTAAAGACTTCACAACCAGACAGTACCCTTCCTGTACTACCTCTGCTAACACCAAATGTACCAAATATAAGACCAAACTGCACAATTAGTGAAACTATAACTATTAACTAATAAAGGAAGTTATTGCATGACGCTGCACTATCATCTAACGGCAAGACGTGGGACATCTATACAAGACCCAAACACACATAGAATCACATGCACCTCAGCATCAGTTATCCAGAATCCGCTGTATTTGGATAAAAGATCAAGACCTTTCTTATTGACTAGGTGTTCTATAGAAATATCTAATACAGAGCTCAAAACTTCCAGAACATCAGGGTGCTATGGTGCCTTAAACATTGGTCCTGCACCAGGAATTGTGAGCCCTGTGCACCTCCAATGGTCTAAAGCAGTGGTTCTCAATCAAAGTGACCTCAAGGCCCGGTAAATTTTACCTAGACATGTCCGGGGCCCAGTAGTTTATATAACAGAATTTATGCTTACCTGATAAATTACTTTCTCCAACGGTGTGTCCGGTCCACGGCGTCATCCTTACTTGTGGGATATTCTCTTCCCCAACAGGAAATGGCAAAGAGTCCCAGCAAAGCTGGTCACATGATCCCTCCTAGGCTCCGTCCACCCCAGTCATTCGACCGACGGACAGGAGGAAATATATATAGGAGAAACCATATGATACCGTGGTGACTGTAGTTAGAGAAAATAATTCATCAGACCTGATTAAAAAACCAGGGCGGGCCGTGGACCGGACACACCGTTGGAGAAAGTAATTTATCAGGTAAGCATAAATTCTGTTTTCTCCAACATTGGTGTGTCCGGTCCACGGCGTCATCCTTACTTGTGGGAACCAATACCAAAGCTTTAGGACACGGATGAAGGGAGGGAGCAAATCAGGTCACCTAAATGGAAGGCACCACGGCTTGCAAAACCTTTCTCCCAAAAATAGCCTCCGAAGAAGCAAAAGTATCAAATTTTGTAAAATTTGGCAAAAGTGTGCAGTGAAGACCAAGTCGCTGCCTTACATATCTGGTCAACAGAAGCCTCGTTCTTGAAGGCCCATGTGGAAGCCACAGCCCTAGTGGAGTGAGCTGTGATTCTTTCAGGAGGCTGCCGTCCGGCAGTCTCATAAGCCAATCGGATAATGCTTTTAAGTCAAAAGGAAAGAGAGGTAGAAGTCGCTTTTTGACCTCTCCTTTTACCAGAATAAACAACAAACAAGGAAGATGTTTGTCTGAAATCTTTAGTAGCCTCTAAATAGAATTTTAGAGCATGGACTACGTCAAAATTGTGTAACAAACGTTCCTTCTTTGAAACTGGATTCGGACACAAAGAAGGTACAACTATCTCCTGGTTAATATTTTTGTTGGAAACAACTTTCGGAAGAAAACCAGGCTTAGTACGCAAAACCACCTTATCTGCATGGAACACCAGATAGGGCGGAGAACACTGCAGAGCAGATAACTCTGAAACTCTTCTAGCAGAAGAAATTACAACCAAAAACAAAACTTTCCAAGATAATAACTTAATATCTACGGAATGTAAGGGTTCAAACGGAACCCCTTGAAGAACTGAAAGAACTAGATTTAGACTCCAGGTAGGAGTCAAAGGTCTGTAAACAGGCTTGATCCTAACCAGAGCCTGAACAAATGCTTGAACATCTGGCACAGCTGCCAGTCTTTTGTGAAGTAAAACAGATAAAGCAGAGATCTGTCCCTTCAGAGAACTTGCAGATAATCCTTTCTCCAAACCTTCTTGTAGAAAGGATAGAATCTTAGGAATTTTTATCTTGTTCCATGGGAATCCTTTAGATTCACACCAACAGATATATTTTTTCCATATTTTATGGTAATTTTTTCTAGTTACAGGCTTTCTAGCCTGAATCAGAGTATCTATTATAGAATCTGAAAACCCACGCTTTGATAAAATCAAGCGTTCAATCTCCAAGCCGTCAATTGGAGGGAAACCAGATTCGGATGTTCGAATGGACCCTGAACAAGAAGGTCCTGTCTCAAAGGTAGCTTCCATGGTGGAGCCGATGACATATTCACCAGGTCTGCATACCAAGTCCTGCGTGGCCACGCAGGAGCTATCAAGATCACCGAGGCCCTCTCCTGATTGATCCTGGCTACCAGCCTGGGGATGAGAGGAAACGGTGGGAATACATAAGCTAGGTTGAAGGTCCAAGGTGCTACTAGTGCATCTACTAGGGTCGCCTTGGGATCCCTGGATCTGGACCCGTAGCAAGGAACCTTGAAGTTCTGACGAGACGCCATCAGATCCATGTCTGGAATGCCCCATAATTGAGTTATTTGGGCAAAGATTTCCGGATGGAGTTCCCACTCCCCCGGATGGAATGTCTGACGACTCAGAAAATCCGCTTCCCAATTTTCCACTCCTGGGATGTAGATCGCAGACAAGTGGCAGGAGTGATCCTCCGCCCATTCAATTATCTTGGTCACTTCTTTCATCGCCAGGGAAGTCCTTGTTCCCCCCTGATGATTGATATATGCAACGGTCGTCATGTTGTCTGACTGAAACCTTATGAATTTGGCCTTTGCTAGTTGAGGCCAAGCTCTGAGAGCATTGAATATCGCTCTCAGTTCCAGAATGTTTATCGGGAGAAGAGACTCTTCCCGAGACCATAGACCCTGAGCTTTCAGGGATTCCCAGACCGCGCCCCAGCCCACTAGGCTGGCGTCGGTCGTGACAATGACCCACTCTGGTCTGCGGAAGCTCATTCCCTGTGACAGATTGTCCAGGGTCAGCCACCAACGGAGTGAATCTCTGGTCTTTTGATCTACTTGAATCGTCGGAGACAAGTCTGTATAATCCCCATTCCACTGTCTGAGCATGCACAGTTGTAACGGTCTTAGATGAATTCGTGCAAAAGGAACTATGTCCATTGTTGCAACCATCAATCCTATTACTTCCATGCACTGCGCTATGGAAGGACGAGGAACAGAATGAAGTACTTGACAAGAGCTTAGAAGTTTTGATTTTCTGACCTCTGTCAGAAAAATCCTCATTTCTAAGGAATCTATTATTGTTCCCAAGAAGGGAACTCTTGTTGACGGGGACAGAGAACTTTTTTCTTTGTTCACCTTCCATCCGTGAGATCTGAGAAAGGCTAGGACGATGTCCGTATGAGCCTTTGCTTTTGACAGGGACGACGCTTGAATCAGGATGTCGTCCAAGTAAGGTACTACTGCAATGCCCCTTGGTCTTAGAACCGCTAGAAGGGACCCTAGTACCTTTGTGAAAATCCTTGGAGCAGTGGCTAATCCAAATGGAAGTGCCACAAACTGGTAATGCTTGTCCAGAAAAGCGAACCTTAGGAACTGATGATGTTCCTTGTGGATAGGAATATGTAGGTACGCATCCTTTAAATCCACGGTAGTCATAAATTGATTTTCCTGGATAGTAGGTAGGATCGTTCGAATAGTTTCCATTTTGAACGATGGTACCCTGAGAAATTTGTTTAGGATCTTTAGATCCAAAATTGGTCTGAATGTTCCCTCTTTTTTGGGAACTATGAACAGATTGGAATAAAATCCCATTCATTGTTCTCTTATTGGAACTGGATGTATCACTCCCATCTTTAACAGGTCTTCTACACAATGTAAGAATGCCTGTCTCTTTATTTGGTTTGAAGATAATTGAGACCTGTGGAACCTTCCCCTTGGGGGTAGTTCCTTGAATTCCAGGAGATTACCTTGAGAAACTATTTCTAGCGCCCAAGGATCCTGAACATCTCTTGCCCAAGCCTGAGCAAAGAGAGAAAGTCTGCCCCCCACTAGATCCGGTCCCGGATCGGGGGCTATCCCTTCATGCTGTTTTGGTAGCAGTGGTAGGCTTCTTGGCCTGCTTACCCTTGTTCCAGCCTTGCATTGGTTTCCAGGCTGGTTTGGGTTGTGAAGTATTACCCTCTTGCTTAGAGGATACAGAATTAGAGACTGGTCCGTTTCTGCGAAAGGGACGAAAATTAGGCTTATTATTAGCCTTAAAAGACCTATCCTGTGGGAGGGCGTGGCCCTTTCCCCCAGTGATGTCTGAAATAATCTCTTTCAAATCAGGTCCAAAATATGTTTTACCTTTGAAAGGAATGTTAAGCAATTTTGTCTTGGAAGACACATCCGCTGACCAAGACTTTAGCCAAAGCACTCTGCGCGCCACGACAGCAAACCCTGAATTTTTCGCCGCTAATCTAGCTAATTGCAAAGCGGCATCTAAAACAAAAGAGTTAGCCGATTTAAGTGCTTGAACTCTGTCCATAACCTCCTCATACGAAGATTCTTTACTGAGCGATTTTTCTAGTTCCTCGAACCAGAAACACGCTGCCGTAGTGACAGGAACAATGCATGAAATTGGTTGTAGAAGGTAACCTTGCTGTACAAAAATCTTTTTAAGCAAACCCTCTAATTTCTTATCCATAGGATCTTTGAAAGCACAACTATCTTCGATAGGAATAGTAGTGCGTTTGTTTAGAGTAGAAACCGCCCCCTCGACCTTGGGGACTGTCTGCCATAAGTCCTTTCTGGGGTCGACTATAGGAAATAATTTCTTAAATATAGGGGGGGGGGGGAACAAAAGGTATGCCGGGCCTTTCCCACTCTTTATTTACTATGTCCGCCACCCGCTTGGGTATAGGAAAAGCGTCGGGGGGCACCGGAACCTCTAGGAACTTGTCCATCTTCCATAATTTCTCTGGAATTACCAAATTGTCACAATCATCCAGAGTAGATAACACCTCCTTAAGCAGTGCGCGGAGATGTTCTAATTTAAATTTAAATGTCACAACATCAGGTTCAGCTTGATGAGAAATTTTTCCTGAATCTGAAATTTCTCCATCAGACAAAACCTCCCTCATGGCCCCTTGAGATTGGTGTGAGGGTATGTCAGAACAGTTATCATCAGCGTCCTCTTGCTCTTCAGTGTTTAAAACAGAGCAATCGCGCTTTCTCTGATAAGTAGGCATTTTGGATAAAAGATTTGCTATGGAGTTATCCATTACAGCCGTTAATTGTTGCATGGTAATAAGTATTGGTGCACTAGATGTACTAGGGGCCTCCTGTGTGGGCATGACTGGTGTAGACACAGTAGGGGATGATGTAGTATCATGTTTACTCCCCTCATTTGAGGAATCATCTTGGGCAATATCATTATCTGTTGCATTACTGTCCTTACTTTGTTTGGACACTATGGCACAATTATCACATAAATTTAAATGGGGAGACACATTGGCTTTCATACATATAGAACATAGCTTATCTGATGGTACAGACATGTTAAACAGGCTTAAACTTGTCAACAAAGCACAAAAAACGTTTTAAAATAAAACCGTTACTGTCACTTTAAATTTCAAACTGAAAACACTTTATTACTGAATATGTGAAAAAGTATGAAGGAATTGTTCAAAATTCACCAAAATTTCACCACAGTGTCTTAAAGCATTAAAAGTATTGCACACCAAATTTCAGAGCTTTAACCCTTAAATTAACGGAACCGGAGCCGTTTTTACATTTAACCCCTATACAGTCCCAGAATGAGTCTCTGTCTATAACTAGAAAGGCCCCCATCTGAAAAAGGTGTCCAACACGGTGCCTGCCGTTTTTCTAAACGTTCCCCAAGATTATAATACCAATAATTAGTTAGAATCTGCATAATATGCCTAGTAAAGCAATTGTTTTAGCCTAGAAAAATGTCTACCAGTTTTTAAGCCCTTTTTGAAGCCCTTTATTCTTTTATGTTTAACTAAGAAAATGGCTTACCGGTCCCCATGAGGGGAAATGACAGCCTTCCAGCATTACATGGTCTTGTTAGAAATATGGCTAGTCATACCTTAAGCAGAAAAGACTGCTAACTGTTTCCCCCAACTGAAGTTACTTCATCTCAACAGTCCTGTGTGGAAACAGCAATCGATTTTAGATACTGTCTGCTAAAATCATCTTCCTCTTACAAACAGAAATCTTCATCCTTTTCTGTTTCAGAGTAAATAGTACATACCAGCACTATTTTAAAATAACACTTGATAGAAGAATAAAACTACATTTAAACACCAAAAAACTCTTAACCATCTCCGTGGAGATGTTGCCTGTGCAACGGTAAAGAGAATGACTGGGGTGGGCGGAGCCTAGGAGGGATCATGTGACCAGCTTTGCTGGGACTCTTTGCCATTTCCTGTTGGGGAAGAGAATATCCCACAAGTAAGGATGACGCCGTGGACCGGACACACCAATGTTGGAGAAATATATATTTATATATACATATATATATATATATATATATATATATATATATACACATATATAGTGAGCAGCAGGGGCGGGTTGATCAGCCAGGCAAATAGGACCTTGGCAGAGGTTCCAGCAAGTAGGGGGGCCCACAAATGGTATCTCCATGGATCTTGGTGCATTCCTTAAGCTGGAGTTTTCAGTTGCCCTATCAGTAACTAAGCAAATAAGTGTGGGTTTAGTGGGGGCCCTGTCAGGGGTCTGTCGCTGTGAGGGCCATGGAGTGTGGGGTCTGGCCATGGAGTGTGGGGTGCCCTTTCTCTGGCCCTTAATGTTGGGGGGGTCCTGGCTCTGTAGGATGAGGGGCCTGTTAAGGGCAGGGCAGGAAGGCTACCATGTACATTTGCATACCATTTAATACATTTTGGTCAGTGTGAGACAGTGTTCCTGGGGCCTTGATTGGTCTCAGTCTGCACCTGGTTTGCAGTGGGGTAAGAGTGTACAGTGGGGACATGACAGGTCAGGGCCCACCAGCAGGGCTATCACGGCCCGGTACTGGGCCACGGCCCGGCTGTTGAGAAACCAGGGTCTAAAGCCTCCATACGATGCGATTAAAGGGTGTGTTTATGCATAATCCTATAGCCACTGCATTGCTGATTTGCACCAGACATTATAGGATTGCAGATCCACTGTGGGCAATGGAATTATTATACAGCTGACTGTAGTTAACTAATTATCTCAATGTGCTGGCAATCACAGCTTTATGTGTGTGTGAGCGTGTGTATGTGTATATATATATGTGTGTGTATATGTGTGTATGCGTGTATAAGTGTGTGAATATGTGTGTGTATGTGTGCGTGTGTATGTGTGTGTGTATGCGTGTATGTGCGTGTGTGTGTGTGTGTATGTGTGTAAACGTGTATAAATGTGTGTGCGTGTGTGTACGTGTGTGTACGTGTATGTGAGTGTGTGTGTGTCTGTGTGTGTATATATGTGTGTATGTATATATGTATATGTGTGTATATATGTGTGTGTATGTGTGCGTGTGTATGTGCGTGTGTATATGTGTGTTTTATATATGCGAGTGTGTGTGTGTATGCGTGTATATATATATATATATGTGTGTGTGTGTGTGCGCGTGTGTATGTGTGTGTGTATGCATGTATGCATGTGTGTGTGTGTGTGTGTGTATGTGTGTATATATGTATTTTGTAAATATTTTATTATATCTTTTCATGTGACAATACTGAAGAAATGACACTTTGCTACAATGTAAAGTAGTGAGTGTACAGCCTGTATAACAGTGTAAATTTGCTGTCCCCTCAAAATTACTCAACACACAGCCATTAATGACTAAACCGTTGGCAACAAAAGTGAGTACACCCCTAAGTGGAAATGTCCAAATTGGGCCCAAAGTGTCAATATTTTGTGTGGCCACCATTATTTTCCAGGACTGCCTTAACCCTCTTGGACATGGAGTTCACCAGAGCTTCACAGGTTGCCACTGGAGTCCTCTTCCACTCCTCCATGACGACATCACGGAGCTGGTGTATGTAAGAGACCTTGCGCTCCCCAACCTTCCATTTAAGGATGCCCCACATATGCTCAATAGGGTTTAGGTCTGGAGACATGCTTGGCCAGTCCATCACCTTTACCCTCAGCTTTTTTAGCAAGGCAGTGGTCGTCTTGGAGGTAGGTTTGAGGTCGTTATGTTGGAATACTGCCCTACGGCCCAGTCTCCGAAGGGAGGGGATCATGCTCTGCTTCAGTATGTCACAGTACATGTTGGCATTCATGGTTCCCTCAATGAACTGTAGCTCCCCAGTGCCGGCAGCTGGCAAGACACACTTGTCTTTGTACTCTTCACCTGGTTGCCACCAAACACGCTTGACACCATCTGATCCAAATAAGTTTATCTTGAGCTCATCATGTCCTTAGTCTGCTTGTCTCAAGCAAACTGTTTGCAGGCTTTCTTGTGCATCATCTTTAGAAGAGGCTTCCTTCTGGGAAGACAGCCATGCAGACCAATTTGATGCAGTGTGCGGCATATAGTCTGAGCACTTGCAGGCTGATCCCCCACCCCTTCAACCTCTGCAGCAATGCTGGCAGCACTTATACGTCTATTTCCCAAAGACAACCTCTGGATATGACGCTGAGCACATGCACTCAACTTCTTTGGTCGACCATGGCGAGGCCTGTTCTGAGTGGAACCTGTCCTGTAAAACCGCTGTATGGTCTTGCCCACCGTGCTGCAGCTCAGTTTCAGGGTCTTGGCAATCTTCTTATAGCCTAGGCCATCTTTATGTATGTGTCTGTATGTATGTATATGTGTGTATATATATGTGTGTATATATATACAGGGAGTGCAGAATTATTAGGCAAGTTGTATTTTTGAGGATTAATTTTATTATTGAACAACAACCATGTTCTCAATGAACCCAAAAAACTCATTAATATCAAACCTGAATAGTTTTGGAAGTAGTTTTTAGTTTGTTTTTAGTTATAGCTATTTTAGGGGGATATCTGTGTGTGCAGGTGACTATTACTGTGCATAATTATTAGGCAACTTAACAAAAAACAAATATATACCCATTTCAATTATTTATTTTTACCAGTGAAACCAATATAACATCTCAACATTCACAAATATACATTTCTGACATTCAAAAACAAAACAAAAACAAATCAGTGACCAATATAGCCACCTTTCTTTGCAAGGACACTCAAAAGCCTGCCATCCATGGATTCTGTCAGTGTTTTGATCTGTTCACCATCAACATTGCGTGCAGCAGCAACCACAGCCTCCCAGACACTGTTCAGTGAGGTGTACTGTTTTCCCTCCTTGTAAATCTCACATTTGATGATGGACCACAGGTTCTCAATGGGGTTCAGATCAGGTGAACAAGGAGGCCATGTCATTAGATTTTCTTCTTTTATACCCTTTCTTGCCAGCCACGCTGTGGAGTACTTGGACGCGTGTTATGGAGCATTGTCCTGCATGAAAATCATGTTTTTCTTGAAGGATGCAGACTTCTTCCTGTACCACTGCTTGAAGAAGGTGTCTTCCAGAAACTGGCAGTAGGACTGGGAGTTGAGCTTGACTCCATCCTCAACCCGAAAAGGCCCCACAAGCTCATCTTTGATGATACCAGCCCAAACCAGTACTCCACCTCCACCTTGCTGGCGTCTGAGTCGGACTGGAGCTCTCTGCCCTTTACCAATCCAGCCACGGGCCCATCCATCTGGCCCATCAAGACTCACTCTCATTTCATCAGTCCATAAAACCTTAGAAAAATCAGTCTTGAGATATTTCTTGGCCCAGTCTTGACGTTTCAGCTTGTGTGTCTTGTTCAGTGGTGGTCGTCTTTCAGCCTTTCTTACCTTGGCCATGTCTCTGAGTATTGCACACCTTGTGCTTTTGGGCACTCCAGTGATGTTGCAGCTCTGAAATATGGCCAAACTGGTGGCAAGTGGCATCTTGGCAGCTGCACGCTTGACTTTTCTCAGTTCATGGGCAGTTATTTTGCGCCTTGGTTTTTCCACACACTTCTTGCGACCCTGTTGACTATTTTGAATGAAACGCTTGATTGTTCGATGATCACGCTTCAGAAGCTTTGCAATTTTAAGAGTGCTGCATCCCTCTGCAAGATATCTCACTATTTTTGACTTTTCTGAGCCTGTCAAGTCCTTCTTTTGACCCATTTTGCCAAAGGAAAGGAAGTTGCCTAATAATTATGCACACCTGATATAGGGTGTTGATGTCATTAGACCACACCCCTTCTCATTACAGAGATGCACATCACCTAATATGCTTAATTGGTAGTAGGCTTTCGAGCCTATACAGCTTGGAGTAAGACAACATGCATAAAGAGGATGATGTGGTCAAAATACTCATTTGCCTAATAATTCTGCACTCCCTGTATGTGTGTGTGTGTATGTGTATCTGTGTATGTGTGTGTGTATGTATATGTGTGTGTGTATACGTATATATATATATATATATATATATATATATGTATGTATGTATACATTCATACATACATAGTAACACACATACATACATAGTAACACACATACATACATTCATACATAGTAACACACACACATACAGTCATACATAGTAACACACACATACAGTCATACATAGTAACACACACATACATTCATACATAGTAACACACATACATTCATATATAGTAACACACACATACATTCATACATAGTAACACACACATTTATATATAGTAACACACACATACATTCATGCATAGTAACACACATACATTCATATATAGTAGCACACATACATTCAAACATAGTAATACACATACATTCATACATAGTAACACACATACAGGGAGTGCAGAATTATTAGGCAAGTTGTATTTTTGAGGATTAATTTTATTATTGAACAACAACCATGTTCTCAATGAACCCAAAAAACCCATTAATATCAAAGCTGAATAGTTTTGGAAGTCGTTTTTAGTTTGTTTTTAGTTATAGCTATTTTAGGGGCATATCTGTGTGTGCAGGTGACTATTACTGTGCATAATTATTAGGCAACTTAACAAAAAACAAATATATACCCATTTCAATTATTTATTTTTACCAGTGAAACCAATATAACATCTCAACATTCACAAATATACATTTCTGACATTAAAAAACAAAACAAAAACAAATCAGTGACCAATATAGCCACCTTTCTTTGCAAGGACACTCAAAAGCCTGCCATCCATGGATTCTGTCAGTGTTTTGATCTGTTCACCATCAACATTGCGTGCAGCAGCAACCACAGCCTCCCAGACACTGTTCAGAGAGGTGTACTGTTTTCCCTCCTTGTAAATCTCACATTTGATGATGGTCCACAGGTTCTCAATGGGGTTCAGATCAGGTGAACAAGGAGGCCATGTCATTAGATTTTCTTCTTTTATACCCTTTCTTGCCAGCCACGCTGTGGAGTACTTGGACGCGTGTGATGGAGCATTTTCCTGCATGAAAATCATGTTTTTCTTGAAGGATGCAGACTTCTTCCTGTACCACTGCTTGAAGAAGGTGTCTTCCAGAAACTGGCAGTAGGACTGGGAGTTGAGCTTGACTCCATCCTCAACCCGAAAAGGCCCCACAAGCTCATCTTTGATGATACCAGCCCAAACCAGTACTCCACCTCCACCTTGCTGGCGTCTGAGTCGGACTGGAGCTCTCTGCCCTTTACCAATACAGCCACGGGCCCATCCATCTGGCCCATCAAGACTCACTCTCATTTCATCAGTCCATAAAACCTTAGAAAAATCAGTCTTGAGATATTTCTTGGCCCAGTCTTGACGTTTCAGCTTGTGTGTCTTGTTCAGTGGTGGTCGTCTTTCAGCCTTTCTTACCTTGGCCATGTCTCTGAGTATTGCACACCTTGTGCTTTTGGGCACTCCAGTGATGTTGTAGCTCTGAAATATGGCCAAACTGGTGGCAAGTGGCATCTTGGCAGCTGCACACTTGACTTTTCTCAGTTCATGGGCAGTTATTTTGCGCCTTGGTTTTTCCACACGCTTCTTGCGACCCTGTTGACTATTTTGAATGAAACCCTTGATTGTTCGATGATCACGCTTCAGAAGCTTTGCAATTTTAAGAGTGCTGCATCCCTCTGCAAGATATCTCACTATTTTTGACTTTTCTGAGCCTGTCAAGTCCTTCTTTTGACCCATTTTGCCAAAGGAAAGGAAGTTGCCTAATAATTATGCACACCTGATATAGGGTGTTGATGTCATTAGACCACACCCCTTCTCATTACAGAGATGCACATCACCTAATATGCTTAATTGGTAGTAGGCTTTCGAGCCTATACAGCTTGGAGTAAGACAGCATGCATAAAGAGGATGATGTGGTAAAAATACTCATTTGCCTAATAAACACATACATACAGTCATACATAGTAACACACATACATACATTCATACATGGTAACACACACATAAATACATAGTAACACACATACATACAGTCATACATAGTAACACACATACATGCATTCATACATAGTAAAACACATACATAGTAACATACATACATAGTAACACACATACATACATAGTAACACACATACACACATACATACATAACACACACATATACATAGTAACACACATACATACATAGTAACACACATTTTGTGAACAAAACTTTAAATTTGCATAGCTGTTGGGTGCTGTATTTCACACCGGAAGCAAGGCAGTGCTGATATGACTGACCTTAAAGCGGTATGGTGAGGAAGTAATCAGTGCAAAGCATAAACAACTCTACCTGCTGGAAATGTCTAAAGTTTACTTCAAACCATTCAAGTTTAAATGTGACTTTCATGTTGCTTTAACTCAGACATATCAAGCAAATTCTGCTTGTGATTGGAAAAGAAAAAACGTATTTAATATATTTTCACCATTAAAGGGATATGAAACTCAAAATTTTATTTCAGAGAAAACAATTTTTAAAAAGTTGTCAATTTTACTATTATCAAATTTGCTTTGTTCTCTTGTCAGGGTCGGCTCCAAGGGGGGGCAATGCTGTGCCCCCTCAAAAAATATTGATATGATCATACGCTTTAAAAATAATAAATAAAATAATGAATTGTTATGTAATGCTGCATGCTGGGAGCGGAGTTAGCTGCCGAACTGTGAGGTCGCATCACGCATCTGCAAGGAGCTCTGTGTCTTAACCTCTTATTTGGCATTGGAAGTTAATTAGAGACTTTGTGGACTTGTCTTTAACCCTATTAATTTGACCTAACTATCGTGAGTTACTCATTTTCATAAACAATAGACCATGATAAGAATATGATTGTATCATATAAATATAAGTCTATAAATGGTTACCGACTTCTATCTATGCCTCAAAAGTGCACTGTGATCTTAGGCCAGGCCTAAGATCACAGTGCACTTTTAAGGCGTCGATAGAAGCGTAACCATTTATAGACTTATATTTATATGATACAATCATATTCTTATAGGTTCACAGTACAAAACGTTGTATTAAGTAGCCTGATATCTATAGGTATAGCTAAATCTAATCTCCAAAATTACCAGTACCTGAAAACCTAGTATCCTCACTGCTATTGCAAACAAAGGGGTTAATTGCATTGGGGGGTTTGGGGTGCATGGCTGTTTGGGGGACGAGATTGAGATTTGAGAATGAGTTTAATGGTTTTGGATCATGGTGATTAAGGGGTGAATTGTTTTTAAGGAGCTATTGCACTGGGGCTCTCAATTTTACTGGCTCTGTTTTAGTGCACTGCATAGGATTCAGACTTCATTCTTTTACCTAGTGATTTAGCACATATTCTCCAAATGTTAATAGTGGGGGATAAGCCGGCCAGAAGCTACACTTTCCTGCAAAATATGTAGGTCTGCTCTTATTTTGACTCTCATACATGCTTTGTAAATGCGTGCCCCCTCATGAAAAATAAATGCCCCCCATTTCATTCGTTCTGGAGCCGACCCTGTCTCTTGTTATTCTTCATTGAAGAGAAACCTAGAGGGTGTGGACAACATGGTAATTGTAGGTGGGACTTTATTCTCTATAATGAATACGGTGCTTGTACGAACAAGGAAAACATTTTTTAATACTTTAATATTTAAATAACAATATCAATTTGTAAGAAACATATGTACTGATGGTGAGATAGGGGGTAGTAAATGAATCCTGAGGTGGAGAACGTACAATAACCCAGATTTTTTATTAAAAGAGAGAAACGCTCAACCTGGGAACGGATAATAGCTTGTCCTATGGCTAGTTACCATCCAAGAAGCAGCCTCTTTTTGCTCAAAATGTGCCTTTCGCAGAGAAGAAATTTCCTGTAGCATATCAGTCTGATCCTGACTTAACAGTACAGTCAAGCCCCAAAATACCAGGCAATTCCTCTCTGAACAAGGGAAACGGCAAAACCCCAGATGTACGTTTCGGCCTAGTGTGGGCCTTGTCAGTGAGGTGTAGCCATATCCATCTAGGCACACTGAGCAACGGGTCCATGTCTGGATTCCCACATCACACTTAGGGAGACTTCCCTAAGAGTCATAATTTGCATAAATTAAAAGAGAGAAGTGCTCAACATGGGAACGAACAATAGCATAATAGTTTGTTCTATGGCTAGTTACCACCCAAGAAGCAGCCTCTTTTTGCTCAACATGTCCCTTACACAGAGAAGAACTTTCCTGTAGCATATCAGTCTTATCCTGGCTTAACAGTACAGTCCAGCCCCGAAATACCAGGCAATCCCTCTCTGAACGAGAGAAACAGCAAAACCCCAGACGTTTTCCAAACTTCTATTGTACAATTTTGGTGAGCATGTGCGAATTGTAGCCTCAGTTTCCTGTTCGTAGCCGACAGGATTGGCACCCGGTGTGGTTTTCTGCTGCTGTAGCCCATCTGCATTAAGGTTTGATGTGTTGTGCGTTCAGAGATGGTATTCTGCATACCTTGGTTGTAACGAGTGGTTATTTGAGTTACTGTTGCCTTTCTATCATTTCAAACTTGTCTGCCCATTCTCCTCTGACCTGTAACATCAACAAGGCATTGTCATCCAAACAACTGCCTCTCACTGGATATTTTCTCTTCTTCGGCCCATTCTCTGTAAACCCTAGAGATGGTTGTGCGTGAAAATCCCAGTAGATCAGCAGTTTTTTTAAATACTCAAACCAGCCGTCTGGCACCAACAACCATGTCACGTTCTAAGTCACTTAAATCCCCTTTCTTCCCCATTCTGATGCTCGGTTTGAGTTGAGTTGGTGCCATGTGATTGGCTGATTAGCAATTTGTGTTACCAAGCAATTGAACAGGCGTACCTAATAAAGTGGCCGTTGAGTGTATATAAATTAGTGTGTGTGTGTATATATATATATATATATATATATATATATATATATATATATATATATAAAACGAAAAAGAAAGTGGTGTGACCTGGGCGCTGAGAAAACATAATTTATGTAAGAACTTAACTGATAAATTCATTTCTTTCATAGTGGCAAGACTTGATGAGCTTAGTGACGTATGGGATATACATTCCTACCAGGAGGGGGCAAAGTTCCCCAAACCTCAAATGCCTATAAATACACCTCCCACTACACACATACTTCAGTTTTAATGTATAGCCAAGTAATGAGGTGTAAAAAGGAGTAAAAAAGCATACAAAAAAGAGGAACTTGAAAAAAAACAATATGCTTTTATACAAAAAAATCATAACCACAAAAAATAGGGTGGTCTCATGGACTCTTGCCACTATGAAAGAAATCAATTTATCAGGTAAGTTCTTACATAAATTATGTGGCAAGAGTCCATGAGCTAGTGACGTATGGTATACAATACCCAAGATGTGGAAATCCACGGAATCAGTAGAGAGGGAGGGATAAAATAACAACAGCTATTTCCGCTGAAAAAATTAAATCCAAATAATAAATACGTTTTCTTAAATTTAAAAAAACTCAAATCATAGGCAAAAGGAATCAAACTGAGACAGCAGCCTGAAGAACTTTTCTACCAAAGACTGCTTCTGAAGAAGCAAATACATCAAAATGGTAAAGTTTGGTAAATGTATGCAAAGAAGACCAAGTTGCTGCTTTGCAAATCTGATCAACTGAAGCTCCATTCTTAAAAGCCTGCTGCCTTCTTAGAGAGAGAAAACCGAGTCTGAGCAAGCGAAATAGGCCCCGCCCATCAAGGACGTCGCATCAATAAACAGCCTAACAGCATGGGAAGCGGTCTGAAAAGGAAAAGCCATGTGGTCCCCTGTATATATAATACTCTAATAAATAACTGCAGCCCTTATTGACCTTAATATAAAGCATATACATGTCAAGCTGCCTCACCTAGTGTCAAGCCCAATATAAAAATGGAAACCATAGTAGCAAAATGTTTAAACACAGGAATTTCAGTAACACCCTCAGACAAACAGGTCTACTGCTTACCCCTTCCCTTGCAGGGAAAAAAATGTCAGCCAGTTCTGATATAACAAGTCTCCTCAGAAATAAAAGACTGAACATACCTCAATGCTGCTTGTAGCATGACACCGTTCTCCACACTGAAGATTTCTCTTGCACTACCTTCAGAAGCACTGTGGGAATGATAATGGATCTTAGTAACGTCTGCTAAGATCATCAACCTCAGGGCAGAAAAACTTCATTCATTCATTAATAATTTCTCCCTGAGGAAAATAGTACACACCGGTACCATTTTAAAAATAAAAAACTTCTTGATTGAAGAATCTAAAACTAACACCTCACTTTACCTCTTCCTATTACTAACACAGGCAAAGAGAATGACTGGGGGTGGAGAGGAGGGAGGAGCTATATATACAGCTCTGCTGTGGTGCTCTTTACCACTTCCTGTTAGCAGGAGGATAAATCCCACAAGGATGAAATCCGTGGACTCGTCATATCTTGTAGAAGAAATAATTTTCCCAAATATAAATTCCATACTGAAACTGATAGTCTGCAGAAAAGGGAAATATACATAGACCTGACTCTTGGCAAATATAAGCAAATATATATATTTAAAACATTATAACAAAGTGCCAAAAATAGCTAAGAGTGTCTTAAAACATAAATTATGCTTACCTGATAATTTTCTTTTCTTCTGATGGAAAGAGTCCACAGCTGCATTCATTACTTTTGGGAAATAAGAACCTGGTCACCAGGAGGAGGCAAAGACAACCCAGCCAAAGGCTTAAATACTTCTCCCACTCCCCTTATCTCCCAGTCATTCTGCCGAGGAACAAGGAACAGTAGAAGAAATATCAGGGTGAAAGGTGCCAGAAGAATAAAAGGACGTCCCACATAAAATTACGGTTGGGGAGCTGTGGACTCTTTCCATCAGAAGAAAAGAAAATTATCAGGTAAGCATAATTTATGTTTTTTTTCTTAAATGGAGTCCACATCTGCATTCATTACTTTTGGGAAAACAATACCTAAGCTATAGAGGACACTGAATGCCAAGAAGGGAGGGTACAATAGGTGGCCCATACTGAGGGCACCAGGCCTGAACCTCTACCCAATAAAAAAACCCGCTTCGTCAGAAGCGGAGAACATTTTAAGAGGAAAAGCCCTGTGACACTGACTCGCAGTTAGTCCAGAAGGCAAACTAGAGACCGCAAACTGACTCGACTGAGCCAACAGTCCTCCAGGAGACACCGTCGCCCAACAAACGGTCCCTCACCGCTCATCTCCACAAATGAAGGAGACACCAGCCAAAACCCCCCCTAATACAAAAAGGAGCACCTCCCGGAGAGAGCCCAGCTCACAGAGACCCAAAGAGGCCCAAACAGGGAAAGGAGGCCACGCTTATACCAAGCGAAACCCGGGAAAAGACCGGGCACAGAGACAGAACAAATGTCTCCCCAATATCCTGCAATCACGAATGCAACGAAAGAGGCAAAGTCCTCCCAGTGTCTGGCCATAGAATACCAAGGTATGCGACCATGAAAAAGTGTGTAATACACCCAGGTGAAAAAACCCAAGTTTGAGAACACAGAGTCCACAACAGGACGACACAGAGGATACATGCAAGGAAGAAGAAGCAGTCAAGCAAGAAACAGACCGCAAAGCAATCCCCTAACAGAGAGCACGTTCCAGGCAACCTAAGTCGCCGGACCTACACACAGGTCCCTGAAAAGGGGAACACAAAAACCTCAATCGAGGCCCCCCCCCCCCCCCGAGGAGAGTATACTCTCAGAACCCGAAGGAAAAGTAAACCCTCTTCTAATCAATGGAGCAAGTTGAAAAGAAAATCTATACCCTAGCAGACTAAGCTAACAGGATACACTCAACAAGCTCATACATCCAGAGGAGACTGCGTGAATGCAGGTCCTTAGATGGCTCGGCCATCCTGACCTGCAGACCCACACTCAGACAACCCAGCCTCCTGGATCCAACACAAGGAAATAAAAGAATCCTGAAATAGATACAGGAATGAGCGTAAGGATAGCACTGCCATCCCCACAGAGCACAAGTACAACTCGACTCTGAAACAGACAACAAGGCCATAGACCTAAGGATCTATCAAAAGAAAAGAAAAGCCCAACAAGTCTGCTTGGAGCCAGCAAGACTCCAGGGGGAACCAATCCCACCTTTCCACCTCCCATCCAGGAGAAGCCCCAAGCAAGGACCATCTCCATAGGGAGGAGAATATCCCCTAAAGAAAAGGGATGATGCCGGAAGGGCAACAACTGTCCTCAAGGCCCAAATGCACCGGCTAATGGGAAGTGAAATTTTCAACACAGATGTCCTAGAAAAGAACCCCCCTACAAGTAGCTTGCCAAGCAGAGGCAAAGCCAAACTATTCGCCTGCAAAACAGGGAATCCACGGGAACACTGGCAAGCACCAGAAACTGTACCTCCAGCGCAAGCAGCTGGGTATGAACCAACCACCCTTAAGGTTCAAGCCACATGGCTAACCACCAGATGACATGGGCCACTCTGTGGCAAAGAGTAAAAAATACTCAGAAAACCTGGCCAACCATGACCAGGTGAGGTAGATGGAGCAAGGACATAGCCCAAGTTCCCACTACCGTGGAACACCTCGACCAGCCCTCAGATCCAAGATTCTAAAACCACCCAAGACTGGATCAGTAAAAAGGCCAAGCAGAGCAACAGCAACCGGAAGTCTCAGGGAGAAAAAACAGGTCCGGGCAGCTAATAGTTCAGGGAAACCTTACCCTAGAACTAAACACCCCAACCAGCCAAAGAGCCAGACACAAGGGTATGGATGCATATCCGGATAGCGAGAACTCGAAAGCTCCGACCAAAGGGAGGAACCACCCCTAACTAAAGTCCAACGCTCCAAGAAGCAAGGCTAGTAGTCTTATGAAGATACTTCTCAGAGCCTCAGGCCAACCAAGGGATAACTCGAGGTCCAAAAAATCCTACTAGTAGGACTAGTCTCCCTAACACCTCTGCACAAGCAGAGGAGACAAGGAAGAGAAGGCATTAAGCCTACTCAGCTCCGGAAACCCAGAGCTAAACAAAAGTCCCTGCAGGGAACAACCATCACCTGGAAGCACAGATCCCTAAAAGGAGATCCACTCACCTGGAGGCAATGGAAGAAGACCCAAAGGCCTCTTATAACTCAGTCAAGAGTAAGAGCTGCAACTAGATATACTAGAAACAACTACCTGCAAGGTGTCAAGAGATGCAACAGGTTTCAAACTGCAACCTTCCGCATGCTAGACAGCTATACTGTACAAGCTGTTGGATCAAGCCCAAAAGGACACATCCAGAGGCCTAAAAAATGAAGGCCAAACCGCTCAATAGCAGTAAGGGGCATTAAGCCTTCCCACCCTCCACCACATGGGGGAGCAAACTCTAAATTCTGATGAAATCAGATGTCAGATAGAGTGATGAGCGGAAAAACTCTGCTGCCCGGTCATCTATGACTGAAGGCTATAAGGACGGAAACAATCCTTCCCACCTCATGGACCCACAGGTCCTTTTGAATGCTTAGTTGAACATGAAAAACAATGATAACCTGAGCACTCTGCGCTTCTACCTAACCAGCCGTGCAGAACAGCGCCAAACCAAATGAACCCAACAGGACCAGCCTGCACCTAGAGTCCCAACCGGCAAGCTGCTCAAAGTCTCCCTCGTAGGGGAAAAAACAGAAAACAGGCATTAACAGGACTAATATGTCCAACAACTTTCGAAGAAGTAATAAAAAGTATCAATCCAAGAAGGTTCCCGAAGGAAACAAAAACAAAAAAAAATAAGACATCCCATGAGATAAAAATAAAATATAAGGCAACCCGGAGGTTAACGCCCAGGACCAGCAGGACCAGCCAAACAGAGCCCTATCTCACAAAACTGGGAAAGATCTCAACGAATGACAATCAGGAGATTACTTAAAGGGACAGTCTACATCAGAATTTTTATTGTTTTAAAAGATAAATAATCCCTTTATTACCCATTTCCCAGTTTTGCATAACCAACACAGTTATAATAATATACTTTTAACCTCTGTGATTATCTTGTATCTAAGCCTCTGCAAACTGCCCCTTTTTTCAGTTCTTTTGACGGACTTGCAGTCTAGCCAATCAGTGTCTGCTCCCAGATAACTTCTCGTGCACAAGCACAGTGTTATCTATATGAAATACGTGAACTAACACCCTCTAGTGGTGAAAAAATGTTAAAATGCAATCTGAAAGAGGTGGGATTCAAGGTCTAAGAAATTAGCATATGAACCTCCTAGGTTAAGCTTTCAACTAAGAATACCAAGAGAACAAAGCAAAATTGGTGATAAAAGTAAATTGGAAAATTGTTTAAAATTACATGCTCTATCTGAATCATGAAAGTTTATTTTGGCCTAGACTGCCCCTTTAATCCCCACATGTCTAATGAGGTGCACCATTCAAATTATCAGACTGAAATTCCCCGTATCTGGTAAGGATAGAGTCATTCAATAACTGAAAAACATGTCTCAGCAACAAGCGAAGGCGCGCAATCCTGTAACGGAAGGCACAGATACCGCCGCGGGGAACAGAAGAGGCCCTCCCCAAGGTGGAAGGCCCGGAACAATACGGCACAAGCACAGTCTCAAAGAAACGTCTGGATTATGCAGACGAACAATCGCCAACATTATGTGGGAGAGAAAACGTGCTGCAACCTCCGGGGGAAACACGCCACACCACATGGAGGAACCATAAATTGGGTTACCCGCATGTGCAGAAGTATGATTTGGTAGGGAACTCGCCTCTCGGAGGACAGGACCCCCAGAGGTGGATGGCTCAGCAGTCCCTTGATTTCCTGAGCCCGAGGAACCAGGCGCTCTGAAATGGCATACGGAACAAAACTGGTTGACAGCCGTCAATGAGGCCACTCCGGATTCATCACCGGACACAGAATCTGAAATCAAAATAGTCTCAGTATCAGAATCCTCTGTAACCGAGTATGAAATTAACACAGTCTCAGCATCAGAATCCTCCATAGCTGGTTAGAGGATATTTAAATATGGACTAAAGTAATGAAAACTAAAACGGCACCTGACACCCCCAATGGCTGGGGCACTCACCACCTCCTATGACCAGACCCCTGCGGACTAAAAAATTTCCTTCGCCACGCGGTCAGAAATGCGGAAATGGAACAATGGAACATAGCCACGCCCGAACACAAGGTGAACCGTACAGTCCAAACAAGCGCGCCCAACCAAAAGGCCGTGTCACTTCCAAAGGCCACAATGTTCCAACCACAAGTCCAGTAAACATCGCACATAAGCAGGTTAAATCACATAACAAACATGATTATAAAAACCCCCCTGTTCAATAACCCCCCTCAAGAGATATTAACCCTTGATTCCAAGATACTAACAGAGACTCACTGAGACCCTTATGTATAGTTAGACCTGCAAGGTGGTAGCCTCTCGAGAAACATTCACATTACAGTACATTGCAAATAAAAGTAAAATGAAACAATCTTACCGGAATCTACACCGTGGAACAGGAACACGGCCCTTCAAGTGTGACGGATAGTAGCATTGCCTCCGCCATGGACTTGAGAGAAGAAAGCAGGCAGCAAAGCGAAGTTCGACAATGCCGATTGCTTGAGGAGCTGTTAATAGGAGTCGGGATGGTTTCGCAGAAAGAAACTCCCTGCATCTCCGGACTCTAACTTTCATCCAAGCCCTCACTGAGAGACTTACAGGACTACTTAAAACTCCTGTCCCATGCCGAAGAGTACTACCCTTCATAAGAGACAAAAACAAAAATGAAAAAGTTACAAATTCCATCTCTGCCAACCTCCTGAGACGAAAGGCAAAGAATGACTGGGGGATGAGGGGAGTGGGAGGAGTATTTAAGCCTTTGGCTGGGGTGTCTTTGCCTCCTCCTGGTGGCCAGGTTCTTATTGCCCAAAAGTAATGAATGTAGCTGTGGACTCTTTCCATTTAAGAAGAAAATAATGATACATACTTACCAGAAGACACCCATCCACAAATAGCAGGCAGCCAAACCAGTACTGAAAAATATCAGCAGAGGTAATGGTATAGGAGTATATCGTCGATGTGAAAAGGGAGGCAAGGAATGAATCCCTATGACCGATTACAGAGAGCATTTGAAAGGATTTCCCATGGGTGAAACCACTTAATCAACAGGCGACACTCCCTTCACATCCCTCTGACAAACACTGTACTCTGAGAGGAATTGGGCTTCAAAATGCTTAGAAGAGCCTTTCACAGAAGAAAATTAAGCACATCGTTCTTCACCATCTCCACAGGGAGGACACGTTTGTAAAACTGAAGTATGTGTGTGGTAGGAGCTGTATTTATAGGTATTTTGAGGTTTGGGAAACTTTGCCCCCTCCTGGTAGGAATGTATATCCCATACGTCACTAGCTCATGGACTCTTGCCACTTACATGAAAGAAATAAGTGCTATGAAGCAAAAGTATGCTGCCAAAATCCACCTATTGTGTTATGAGTCCCCTCAAATCCAGAGGCACAATACAAAAGAAAATTAAAAGATAAAAAGGAGATTTGTGGATTGGCACAGAATCACAAACACACACAAATCTCAATGATTGTAAGGTATCAACAATTTGGTGATAGTATATCGCAGATGGTATCAGAGCTAAAACAATTATTGTAGGTTCTAAATCTATTAGAACCACAAAATAGTAAAAATAGTGGTAGTCAAATACATAAACAGTATACAAATATCTGCACAGTTTAAATATGGGTTAGTAAAGTTCATATAGAGTCCCAGCAGATACTGGTTAATATAAAGTGGTTAGATTGTGTACAGTCCGCAGTCAATTCATAAAATAAGGAAGATAGGAGGCAAGAATCCTGGTCCCTTTCGGTTATCTACTTACACTCTTCTACCTCAATCAATATGAGGTAAAGGCTGCACAGTGTAGGGGTAGTCTGTTCATAGACACCAGGCGTATCTTGTCTCCTTGTGATGTTGTCAAACTCTCTATACACTGCAGCTAAAGCGTGCACCTGACAAGAAGATGAACTGCGCATGCACTTTTAGTCTATACTGACTGAATGCTTCTTCGATTTGCAAGATGTCTCCTTGCCGTTGAGAGTTGGTGTACACTGATTTAAAAGCTGTCATATTTTAGCAAGGTATTCCTATCCGTTTCTTTTGAATACAAATCAAAGCATAGAGAATCATTACGTTTATATACTGTAGTATCAAGAAATGTGATTTTCTCCTCACTACAATTAAGAGTGAACTCCAGACCATTTACCTCAGTATGTTGTTGAAGTCGTTGAACAAATTCATGCAAGGAGTCTATGTCACCTCAACATATGCCAAATATATTGTCTAAGAACCGCCACCAGGCGGCGCCAAATTGGTTTCTAATGACTTCTATTCCACTCTCATGCTTAATTGAGGTGTAAAGGCTCTTAACATCTAAAATATATAATATATATTTAGAATTAGGCAACTCTAATGTTTTTGCTTTAGAAATGAAATCACTTGTGTCCTTAATGTAAGAAGATGTTTTCTCTACTAAGGGTTGTAATATCCTATCTAAAAAGATAGCCATATTTGTGAATATAGATGCAGTGCCTGCCACTATAGGGCAACCTGGTGGACTGTGCGCATCCTTGTGAATCTTTGGTAAAGTATAGAAGAACAGTGTCTTAGGGTGTTGAACATATAAGAACTCTGTTTTTTTTTATCGATTAACCTATTCTTCCGGATTATTGTTTAATTTGCCATAGGTTTGATTGTCATTAAGTTGAAGTATTTCATTAACATAAAACCCCTTATCTAGGACCACTGTGGCCCCGCCTTTATCGGCTCTTTTGATAACTACATCCTTCTCTTTCAGGGATTGATTGCTCTAAATTCATCTTTAGAAAGGTTATGCAGTCTAAATCTAACTTTTTCGAGAACTGTTTTCTCCAATTTGTTAATTTCAGCAGTTACAAGTTTAACATACAGTAGGTGTCTATACTGCTATTGTTAACATTAGGTGTAAAGGTGCTTTTCTTACGTAAATTGAATCAATCAATGGAAAATATTAAATTTTTAACAGTTGGTGCAGATACTTTTTATTTTTTGTACATTTTTAATCCTATGCTCAGTGTCCTTAAAGAAACTTTATATTACGGAAGAATTTATATAAATCTTTCTTCAACTCAAAAGAAATTGATGTCAAAATATAGGGCCAATATGACAATCTCTTTTTGAGTAATTTATACTCACTTTCCTCAAGTGCACAGTCCGAGACATTAATTACCGTCAGTTGCAGCCCCTCCTGTGGTACAAGCCTCTCCGTGTTTGTAAAGAGCTCATATTTCCAGGCGTGATGTTTTCTCCGTCCACAGTGCTTCCTTTGTCGCTGGATAAAAAAACAGTATTGGCCGAAGTGTCGGATTGTACTCCGGCCTCACCGTTGCATGTATTCGGCCTATTGGGCTGTTTTTTCCATTATAGGTTATTTTTACCCCCTCTTTATAAAAATGTCTCCCCCTCACATATGGGTTTTGATACCTATATATAATGTTTGCATATTATCTAAGGCTTTTATAATAAGACTTTTTGGTTCAAATAATCACCCATCCAAAAATGTTTTTCAAACAGTATGACATTAGTTATACTATTTCTCATCTATAATAAGTAACATTTAGATGTAGAATATCTTGCTGCCCTCTATCTTGTCTGTGTAAAAGTTTAGTTGTTTTCTATTATTATGTTTGTCCACAAGGTGGAGTATTTAATGTTTAAATAGTACACATATGGTTTGGGTATAGTTACTTTTTATGTGCAATTTCATTGGTTAAATTTTATATGTAATCCTATTGGTTGAATCCGCCTTTAAAGGTAACACAGCTGTACACAGAAACCATGCATGATTAAGGGAGTGCGAGCCTGAAACGTCGCTGTTTTGCTACTTGTCTGTTTGCTTTATTAAAAGTTTTTCAACTTATACAGTGCCGTGGACGTGAACTTTTTGCTATTTATACTTTTGTTATGTAACATTAAACAAAAAACTGCATTATTTAACCTTATTAAACAAAATCAATGTACTCCAAAATCCCATTTCCAAAAAGCTCATATTTGACATTATATATATATTTCTTTTTTATAAATAACAGAATTTATGCTTACCTGATAAATTACTTTCTCCAACGGTGTGTCCGGTCCACGGCGTCATCCATAACTTGTGGGAATATTCTCTTCCCCAACAGGAAATGGCAAAGAGCACAGCAAAAGCTGTCCATATAGTCCCTCCTAGGCTCCGCCCACCCCAGTCATTCGACCGACGGACAGGAGAAAAAACAGGAGAAACCATAAGGTGCCGTGGTGACTGTAGTTAAAGAAAGAAATTCATCAAACCTGATTAAAAAGCCAGGGCGGGCCGTGGACCGGACACACCGTTGGAGAAAGTAATTTATCAGGTAAGCATAAATTCTGTTTTCTCCAACATTGGTGTGTCCGGTCCACGGCGTCATCCATAACTTGTGGGAACCAATACCAAAGCTTTAGGACACGGATGAAGGGAGGGAGCCAATCAGGTTACCTAAACAGAAGGCACCACGGCTTGCAAAACCTTTCTCCCAAAAATAGCCTCCGAAGAAGCAAAAGTATCAAATTTGTAGAATTTGGCAAAAGTGTGCAGGGAAGACCAAGTCGCTGCCTTACATATCTGATCAACAGAAGCCTCGCTCTTGAAGGTCCATGTGGAAGCCACAGCCCTAGTAGAGTGAGCTGTGATGCGTTCAGGAGGCTGCCGTCCGGCAGTCTCGTAAGCCAATCGGATGATGCTTTTTAGCCAAAAGGAAAGAGAGGTAGCAGTAGCTTTTTGACCTCTCCTCTTGCCAGAATAAACGACAAATAGAGAAGACGTTTGTCTGAAATCCTTTGTTGCTTCTAAATAGAACTTTAAAGCACGAACTACATCTAAATTGTGTAACAAACGTTCCTTCTTTGAAACTGGATTCGGACACAAAGAAGGCACAACTATTTCCTGGTTAATATTCTTGTTGGAAACAACCTTTGGAAGGAAACCAGGTTTAGTACGCAAAACAACCTTATCTGAATGGAACACCAGATAGGGCGGATTACACTGCAAAGCAGATAACTCAGAAACTCTTCTAGCAGAAGAAATAGCAACCAAAAACAGAACTTTCCAAGATAACATCTTGATATCTATGGAATGTAGAGGTTCAAACGGAACCCCTTGAAGAACTGAAAGAACTAAATTCAGACTCCAGGGAGGAGTCAAAGGTCTGTAAACAGGCTTGATCCTGACCAAAGCCTGAACAAAAGCTTGAACATCAGGCACAGCTGCCAGTCGTTTGTGTAACAAGACAGATAAAGCAGAAATCTGTCCCTTTAGAGAACTCGCTGATAATCCCTTATCCAAACCTTCTTGTAGAAAGGAAAGGATCCTAGGAATTTTGATCTTACTCCATGAGAATCCCTTGGATTCACACCAACAGATATTGATAGTAGAATAAAAAACTACAACTAATCACCACATACTCTTCACCATCTCCGTGGAGATGCTGCTTGTTCAGCGGCAAATAGAATGACTGGGGTGGGCGGAGCCTAGGAGGGACTATATGGACAGCTTTTGCTGTGCTCTTTGCCATTTCCTGTTGGGGAAGAGAATATTCCCACAAGTTATGGATGACGCCGTGGACCGGACACACCAATGTTGGAGAAATATATATATATATATATATATATATATATATATATATATATATATATATATATATATATATATATATATACATACATACATATACACAGTGTATATATATATATATTTCAGTATTTTCTTTCTTTTTTATATTTGACAGTATTTGCTTTTTTATATTTTCAGTATTTTCAATACAAATCTTTTGTTTTAGCACAAATAACACTAAACTGTGATTGTATCCTTCAGAGTAAAGTTCTGTGTTGTATGATCACTGATGAGTTTCACAGCTTTCAAAGAATGATGGTATTGTTTAAATGGAAACAGATGTGTGTCAGATGGCAAACCCATTAGACTGTCCCATCGTTAAAAGGAAACTGTATAACAATGAGCCATCTGAAAAAAAATGGTACTTGACCAGGAAATATACAAGCCGCAGTTAATCTCACATTTATTGGTGGGTAACGCACATGCATTGACTTGAAATCCATGAAAACTTCAAATTTTGTTCACATGAAAAGGTCATAACAGCACAAACGCATAATGCACGTCTGGGAAGCACTTCAACAAGAAAATATAGATACCATTATGAAACTTCATCTTTATATTCTAAAGAATCTTTAAGAAGAAAAGTAATGAATGGAAAATGAAACTATTCACATCAATTCTGCTATAATTCACAGCTTCAGTCAGTGTGAACAACAAAAGGCTGCCAACATATGTCATATATATGGGGGCCCAGTGACTGCCAGATGAATGCTGCACTTGTCTAGGCATCAGTCAATAGCTCTTGCTGGAAATACTTACGGACATTTAAACAACCTTAGGAATAACTGCTTCTTTGATGTTAAAAGATTTATGATGGTATTGAAGAGATATATATTTTTTAAAAACATGAAATTGTCCTATACAAAAACAGCAAATAAATATAAATTAAATATTTTCAGCATAACAGTATTACGCAAAAGCTGCAAAAAGGTCAAATAACACCTGTAGCAAACGTGTAATTTGGGAATAACCTATAGTGATAGTGTAGTGGCTTACAGATAAACAAGACTGACTGGGCTTTCTCATTCATGTGTTGCATTACCCCCACTGATTTGCAGAGGTAGAAACATTATAAAGTTAAAGGGGCACAAACATGTTTTTCTTTTTTAAAAGGATGTTCCAGTAGTGATAAATGCATTTGCTTTTAAGTTTGTGACGTGCATTGCTGTTAACCAATAAAGCAGAGGGAGTCCAGTCTTTCAACCAGTGAGCAATCAGTCCTTCAGGTTCAACTGTATAGCTTGTTAGCTTCAAAATAAAAAAAACGTGCATGGTGAGAGCACAACGCCCTGGGAAACCCAGAAGTGCTGAGAAGGACCACAGTGCTTAAAGGGACAGTCTAGTCCAAAATAAACTTTCATGATTCAGATAGGGCATGTAATTTTAAACAATTTTCCATTTTACTTTTATCACCAATTTTGCTTTGTTCTCTTGGTATTCTTAGTTGAAAGCTTAACCTAGGAGGTTCATATGCTAATTTCTAAGACCTTGAAGGCCACCTCTTTTCAAAATGCATTTTAACAGTTTTTCACCACTACAGGGTGTTAGTTCATGTGTTTCATATAGATAACACTGTGCTCATGCACGTGAAGTTATCTGGGAGCAGGCACTGATTGGCTAAACTGCAAGTCTGTCAAAAGAACTGAAATAAAGGGGCAGTCTGCAGAGCCTTAGATACAAGATAATCACAGAGGTTAAAAGTATATTAATATAAAAGTGTTGGTTATGAAAAACTGGGGAATTGGTAATAAAGGGATTATCTATCTTTTAAAACATTAAAAATTCTATGGTAGACTGTCCCTTTAAGGGAGCTGAATTGGCAGATTGGTATTAAAACCCCTTAATCTCAGTTACCATATGCCATAGAAATCCTCAAGACTCCCCATTTGAAAGGTAATCATCTGCTCTGTGTGTGTCTTGGAAGTTAACTTTAAGAACATTTAAAAAAAAAAATAATACAAAGTGTGAATTCACTTTACACATATTTATGCTACGATTACGGCCGAAGGGCTGTAACATATCAGCATTGGTGCCTCGTCTTCTTTCACTATGGGATGCTTCCCATTTTTAATGTTTGCAGAATAAAGGATTTTTATTTACAGCAGTGGCTCCACACCGCTTTTTCCACTTTGTTTCCACAAGTATTAGGAGCCGCTGTTTCCCTGTTTCCTTGATTTGAATCCGGTCATATTAACAGCAGTAATCAGGTAGCGCTTAGCCACTCACCCGCCTAGCGTCATACGTGACATCACAGACATACATCATCCAGACACAGTTTTGGAATGTTACCTCATCATTAAAAGGGTAGTAGGTGACTAACAGACTAGATAAGAAGCCTTTAGTGACAGCGTCTAACAGAGTTACTTGATCATTACAAGGGTAGTAGGCGACTAACAGACTAGATAAGAAGCCTTTAGTGACAGCATATAACACAGTTACCTCATCATTACAAGGGTAGTAGGTGACCAACAGACTAGATAAGAAGCCTTTAGTGACAGCGTCTAACACAGTTACTTCATCATTACAAGGGTAGTAGGTGACTAACAGACTAGATAAGAAGCCTTTAGTGACAGCGTATAACACAGTTACCTCATCATTACAAGGGTACTAGGTGACTAACAGACTAACACAGCGACAGCGTCTAACACAGTTACTTCATCATTACAAGGGTACTAGGTATAACAGACTAGATAAGAAGCCTTTAGTGACAGCGTCTAACACAGTTACTTCATCATTACAAGGGTAGTAGGTGACTAACAGACTAGATAAGAAGCCTTTAGTGACAGCGTCTAACACAGTTACCTCATCATTACAAGGGTAGTAGGTGACTAACAGACTAGATAAGAAGCCTTTAGTGACAGCGTCTAACACAGTTACTTCATCATTACAAGGGTACTAGGTATAACAGACTAGATAAGAAGCCTTTAGTGACAGCGTATAACACAGTTACCTCATCATTACAAGGGTACTAGGTGACTAACAGACTAACACAGCGACAGCGTCTAACACAGTTACTTCATCATTACAAGGGTACTAGGTATAACAGACTAGATAAGAAGCCTTTAGTGACAGCGTCTAACACAGTTACTTCATCATTACAAGTGTAGTAGGTATAACAGACTAGATAAGAAGCCTTTAGTGACAGCATCTAACACAGTTACTTCATCATTACAAAGGTAGTAGGTGACTAACAGACTAGATAAGAAGCCTTTAGTGACAGCGTCTAACACAGTTACCTCATCATTAAAAGGGTAGTAGGTGACTAACAGACTAGATAAGAAGCCTTTAGTGACAGAGTCTAACACAGTTACCTCATCATTACAAGGGTAGTAGGTGACTAACAGACTAGATAAGAAGCCTTTAGTGACAGCGTCTAACAGAGTTACTTGATCATTACAAGGGTAGTAGGCGACTAACAGACTAGATAAGAAGCCTTTAGTGACAGCATATAACACAGTTACCTCATCATTACAAGGGTAGTAGGTGACTAACAGACTAGATAAGAAGCCTTTAGTGACAGCGTCTAACACAGTTACTTCATCATTACAAGGGTAGTAGGTGACTAACAGACTAGATAAGAAGCCTTTAGTGACAGAGTCTAACACAGTTACCTCATCATTACAAGGGTAGTAGGTGACTAACAGACTAGATAAGAAGCCTTTAGTGACAGCGTCTAACACAGTTACTTCATCATTACAAGGGCAGTAGGTGACTAACAGACTAGATAAGAAGCCTTTAGTGACAGCGTCTAACACAGTTACCTCATCATTACAAAGGTAGTAGGTGACTAACAGACTAGATAAGAAGCATTTAGTGACAGCATCTAACAGAGTTACTTGATCATTACAAGGGTAGTAGGTGACTAACAGACTAGATAAGAAGCCTTTAGTGACAGCGGCCGTCTAACACAGTTACTTCATCATTACAAGGGTAGTAGGTGACTATTAGTCACCTACTACCCTTGTAATGATGAAGTAACTGTGTTAGACGCTATCACTATAGGCTTCTTATCGATAACTTACTTGATCATTACAAGGGTAGTAGGCGACTAACAGACTAGATAAGAAGCCTTTAGTGACAGCATATAACACAGTTACCTCATCATTACAAGGCTAGTAGGTATAACAGACTAGATAAGAAGCCTTTAGTGACAGCGTCTAACACAGTTACTTCATCATTACAAGGGTAGTAGGTGACTAACAGACTAGATAAGAAGCCTTTAGTGAAAGCGTATAACACAGTTACCTCATCATTACAAGGGTAGTAGGTGACTAACAGACTAGAAAAGAAGCCTTTAGTGACAGCGTCTAACAGAGTTACTTGATAATTACAAGGGTAGTAGGCGACTAACAGACTAGATAAGAAGCCTTTAGTGACAGTGTATAACACAGATACCTCATCATTACAAGGATAGTAGGTATAACAGACTAGATAAGAAGCCTTTAGTGAAAGCGTCTAACAGTTACTTCATCATTACAATGGTAGTAGGTGACTAACAGACTAGATAAGAAGTTACTTCATCATTACAAGGGCAGTAGGTGACTAACAGACTAGATAAGAAGCCATAAGTGACAGCGTCTAACACAGTTACCTCATCATTACAAGGGTAGTAGGTGACTAACAGACTAGATAAGAAGCCTTTAGTGACAGCATCTAACAGAGTTGCTTGATCATTACAAGGGTAGTAGGTGACTAACAGACTAGATAAGAAGCCTTTAGTGACAGCATCTAACAGAGTTACTTGATCATTACAAGGGTAGTAGGTGACTAACAGACTAGATAAGAAGCCTTTAGTGACAGCGGCCGTCTAACACAGTTACTTCATCATTACAAGGGTAGTAGGTGACTATTAGTCACCTACTACCCTTGTAATGATGAAGTAACTGTGTTAGACGCTATCACTATAGGCTTCTTATCGATAAGAAGCCTATAGTGATAGCGTCTAACACAGTTACTTCATCATTAGTAGTTCTACAATGATGTAAGTATGTAAGGAGGACCACGTAGCCGCCTTACAAATCTAATCCATAGAGACCTCATTCTTAAAGGCCCAAGAGGAAGTCACTGTTCTAGTGAAATAAGCCGTTATCCTCTAAGGAGGACGATGTCCCGCTGTCTCGTAAGCTAAGCGGATGACACTCCTTAACCAAAAACATAGGGAAGTCAAAGTAGACTTCTGCCCCTTACGCTTCCCCGAATAGACAACAAAGAGGAAGATCGTCTAAACTCCTTAGTAGCCTGAAAATAGAACTTCAAGGCGCGAACCACATCCAAATTGAGAAGTAAGCGTTCCTTTCGATGAAGAAGGATTAAGACACAAGAAAGGAACCACAATCTCCTGATTGATGTTGCGATCTGACACAACCTTAGGAAGAAAACCTAATTAAAGGGACATTAAACCCAATTTTTTTCTTTCATGATTTAGAAAGAACATGCAATTTTGAACAACTTTCTAATTTACTTCTATTATCTAATTTGCTTTATTCTCTTGATATTCTTTGCTGAAAAGCATATCTAGATAGGCTCAGTAGCTGCTGATTGGTGGCTGCACATAGATGCCCCGTGTGATTGGCTCACTCATGTGAATTGCTATTTCTTTAATAAAAGATATGTAAAGAATGAAGCAAATTAGATAATAGAAGTAAATTGGAATGTTGTTTAAAATTGTATTCTCTACCTGAATCATGAAAGAAAAATGTTGTGTTTTCTGTCCCTTTAAGTACGTAGAACTGCTTTATCTGCATGAAAAATCAGATAAGGGGGCTCAGATTGCAAAGCAGAGATCTCAGAAACAGAACAGCCAATAACAAGAGAAGCTTCCTAGATAACAATTTAATGTCAACAGAATGCAGAGGCTCAAAACCAGTTGCAAAACCCGAAGAACAAGATTTAGGATCCAAGGAGGAGCCCCAGATCTAAACACAGGACTGATCCTAATCAGAGCCTTAACAAAGGACTGCACGTCTGAAAGCTCAGCCAGTCTCTTGTGCAATAAAACCGACAGGGCCGAAATCTGTCCCCTCAGGGAACTAGCGGAAAGGCCCTCCTCCAGCCTATCCTGGAAAAAAGATTAGAACCTGGCAACCCTAACTCTGTGCCAAGAAAAAACATGCTTTTCACACCAGAATAAGTAGGTCCTCCACACCTTGTGGTAGATACACTGAGTAACTGGTGTACGAGCTTGAATAAGAGTATCAATGGCACTCTCAGAGAAACCTCTCTTGGCTAAGACTAAGCGTTCAATCTCCATGCAGTCAGCCTCAGAGCAATCTATATTTTGATGAACAAATAGACCTTGTATCAGCAGGTCTCTGCGACAAGGTAACTTCCATGGAAGAGTCGAGGACATCCCCACTAGATCCACGAACCACGTCCTTCGAGGCCACGATGGAGCAATCAGGATTACTGAGTTTGAACCTCCAGGGCACTGCTAGGACATCTATTAGATCCGCTTGGGGATCCCTCGACCCGTACATGGGTAGCTTGGTATTGAGACAGGATGCCATGAGATCTATCTCCGGCATCCCCCACTTGCTGCATATCTCTGCAAACACCTAGGGATGGAGAGACCATTCCCCTGGATGCAAGGATTGCCTGCTGAGAAAATCCGCCTCCCAGTTGTCCACACCCAGAATGTGAATCGCTGACAGCGTTTTTAGGGGGTCTATATATTCTGCGCTGAGTGGGTATATGCTCTATGATCTAGGGAAGCTTCTTCTGTGCTTCCAAGGTAATGGATAACAAGGTGGGGAGAAGATATAAGCGCACCAACAGCTAATATCCAATATGAAGGGATATAAATATTTTATTTAGACACTAATTCATTTACAATTTTATTAAAAATATACAGATTGTTGCAATTGACATACAATAAAATAGTAATGTGGAAGATTATCTTTATAGTTTCTGTTTTTGTGAAGTGAACGTTTTTGCCCGTGCCTTGTGTCAGGCTACTTATGCCAGTATATGAGTATAAATTATTTGTGTTAGATATTGATTGCTTGTATTAGCAATATGATGTGTTAGCAAGTCTATTTAGTGTGAACATGTGTTAATAATACTTAAGATAATAGTTGAGATGTGATTTCATAAATCGTTGTGAAATACTAAGGTCTACGTATATGTTTGGTGTGAAAATCAATGATACACCTTTTGGTATATAGTGTTTATCCGTTTAGTCTATATAGTCAGTATTGTTGTGTGGACTAAATAGATAATCTAGCACAATTCTAAATTAAGAACAATTCTAATTTCTAAAATCTAAAACGTACAATGTTCGGTTGGCCAACCTTAAAAAATTATAATGTTCCTATAGGCATATATTAACATAAAAATGATAATAAATAAAACAAATTATGCTTCTAAAACATTATTTTCCTAAAAGTTACTCTGGAGATAAAATATTTTGGTCTTATTGAAATGATACCTTAAAAGGACACTGAACCCAATTTTTTCCTTTCGCGATTCAGATAGAGCATGCAATTTTAAGCAACTTTCTAATTTACTCCTATTATCAATTTTTCTTTGTTCTTTTGCTATCTTTATTTGAAAAAGAAAGTCCAGAACCATGGACAGCACTTGTTTATTTGTTTATTGGTGGATGAATGTATCCACCAATCAGCAAGAACAACCCAGGTTGTTTACCAAAATGGGCCGGTATCTAAACTTCCATTTTTTGTTTTTCAATTAAAGATACCAAGAGAATAAAGAACATTTGCTAATAGGAGTAAATTAGAAAGTTGCTTAAAATTGCATGCTCTATCTGAATCACAAAATACAAAATTTGGGTTCAGTGTCCCTTTAAGTACATATACAAAGTAACTTTGTACTTTGCATTGGAACATGAATCACAATTGAATGCTATAAAAGCAACTTTGTATTATAATCAATGTAATGATGGTAAACTTAATACGTTGAAGGCAGTTTGTATAATACTGCGGCCTTAGCCTGATTTAGACTTAATATGTAAAGTTACAGTGTCTCTATGATCCTAACAAGTGCACTTGTGTAGAAGTATATATTTCTGACCTGTATCTTCTTTCTTTAAATCTTTTGGATCTTATACACACTGTGGAACCCTCAGGTGGATAGTTTGTTTAATCTTCAGACCCAAAATCTTAGTCCCTTTTTTCCGTAAATCTGTGCAGAGATGTAGTTATTTTGCAAAAGTGTTGTAATTTTCAATAAGTGGTGATCCTTTTCCGGCTCAGAATCCACTTGTAGTCCGCAGAGTTAAATACCTGCATTGCCGATTATGGAGCGTTTCTTTCCCTCAGCGTTTTTCTTGCAGCAGTTAATCCTAGCTGTGCGCTTTCTCCAAAGTACACTTCTGATTGGATGGCTTGTGGGGGTAAGTTCCTGATGCTTTCGCTGTCCCACTCTACAGCCATACTGTGTGGTAGTGGAGTCTTCAAGTGAGGATTTTGCAACGCGTTTAAGCTGATCAAATCAGCCTTTCTTAAGCATATCCTCCTTGCTAGTCTTTGCCTTTAAATAGCCTTTCCTTTGCCTGTATCTCAACATTGATTGAATGAGATTGTCTTTAATATTGTTACCCTCAAATGACTATTATAATGGTATCATAGTACGATGGAAAAAGGGGTTTCAGGTATCATTCATAGCCTAAACCTTCTAAATAGTTATATGATAAAAATACAAATAAAAATAATGTTACTAACATATGTGTATATTTATACAGTGTATGCAATATCTAATAGATGGATATTTAAATGATTAATTAAATAAATATGGACTTAATAAAATAATGATATATGTCCCAGATTTGTTACCTCATAACAACTAAAGCGAACAGCTGTGGGCCTCCGCCCACTCCAGAATCTGAAATACTTCCTTCATCGCCAAGGAACTTCTCGTTCCCCCCTGATGGTTGATGTAAGCCACCAAGGTTATATTGTCTGATTGGAATCTGATAATCTAGGACGAACCCAGAAGTGGCCAAGCCTTCAAGGTCTTGAAGATTGCCTGTAGTTCCAAAATATTGATCGGGAGGGAGGACTCCTCCTGAGTCCACAACCCCTGTGCCTTCCTGGCACCCCAAACAGCTCCCCATCTGGATAGGCTTGCGTCCGTAGTCACAATCTCCCAGGATGGTGTTAAGAAGCATGTCCCTCGGGACAGATGATCTGGAAAGAGCCACCAAGAGAGCGTTTCTCTTGACCGGCTGTCTAATGCAATCTGTTGAGACAGATCTGAATAATTGCTGTTCCACTGCCTCAGCATGCATAGTTGTAAAGGTCTGAGACAGAACCTGGCAAAAGGAATGATGTCCATGTAGGACACCATGAGACCAATAACCTCCATACACTGCCGAAATTAGCTTGCAACGTCTCTGGTCTGTTAGAAATATCCTCATGGATATGGAGTCTATTATAGTACCCAGGAATTCCACCCTGGTACTTGGGATAAGAGAACTCTTTTCCAAGTTTATCTTCCATCCATGTGATCGAAGAAGACTGAGAAGGAAGACTGAGAAGGAACTCTGAGAATTCTTCTGCAAGACGAAAGGATGGTGCTTACACCAGAATATCGTCCAAGTATGGAGCTACTGCAATATCTTGAGTTCTGGCAATGGCTAGAAGATCCCCCAGAACCTTTGTAAAGATTCTTGGAGCAGTAGCTAGGCCAAACGGAAGGGCAATGAACTGGAAGTGCTGGTCCAGGAATGCAAACCTCAGGAACTGAAAGTGTTCCCTGTGGATTGGAACTTGAAGGTAAGCGTCCTTCAGATCTATAGTGGTCATAAACTGGCCCTCCTGAATTAAAAAGGATTGACCTTATCTCCATCTTGAAGGGACACTGAGAAATGTGTTTAAGCACTTTAGGTCCAGAATTGGGCGGAAAGTTCCCTCCTTCTTTGGGACCACAAAAAGGTTTGAATAAAACACCAAACCTCTTTCTTCGATAGGCACCGGGACAACAACTCCCAAGGAGAATAGATCCCGAACGCACCCTCTCTTTTTATTATAGAAAATTGCACCTTTATACTCCCAATGGCTGGGGCACTCACCACCTCCTAGACCCAGACAGTTAACAGAGGAAACGCTCTCCTCAGGTTCAAGTCTCAGCCGGAATGGAGGAAATGAACATAGACCACACCCGGTCACATGGAGTGCAAGACAGTACTTCCCTGTTATTACAAGTACAGCAAGTAATAGGAGCTGTGCAACACTTTCAAAAAACGAAAGTTAAACTTAAAAGTGAAACCTGTTTGTTCCAGCCAAAAACACACAGTCAGTCTATCAGCCCAAGAAAAAAAAAATCACACAAAGCAGCATGTAAATAATTTATAATAAATTAATTTATATTAATTAATAATTCATTAACCCCAACGGTTAAATAAACCCCCTTCAGAGGATATTAACCCTGGATCCTATGAAGATATAAAGGAGCCACACTGTGACCCTGTTATAGCGTTTTATGTGTAAAAATGTAAACAATCTTACCTCCAGGATCCATGCTGTGGAACAGAACACAGCCTCTCAAGTGTGACAGTCTTATAGCAGCGCTCCTGACATGGACTTGAGTGAGAGAAAGCAGGCAGTGAAACTCGTCAACACAGATTACTTAGGAGTTGTTAGCAGTAGTCTGGATGGTTTTGCAAAAAAACTTTCCATGCATCTTCAGACTCTAACTTTCATCAATACTCTCACTGAGAGGTTGAAATGACTACTTAAAACTCCAGTCCTATCTCGAAGGGCAGATACCTTTTTTCAGGACTCTCCAAATCTTCTGACACTTCTCTGCCACCTCCTAACGTGATGAAAGGCAAAGAATGACTGGGGTAATGAGGAAGTGGGAGGGATATTTAAGCCTTTGGCTGGGGTGTCTTTGCCTCCTCTGGTGGCCAGGTGTTGTATTTCCCAACATAAGGAATGAAGCCGTTGACTCTCCCTATCGTAGGAAGGAAATCATAGATTTTTTTCATAATACTTATAATATTTTTATTTACTAATATGATATTAAAAATAAGACATTTCTTAAAATATACATAGTTATTAGAAGCTGAATTTAATTATATATTTCTTTATTTTTTATGTATACAAATATATTCTAAAATATTGAAATGTTATAGCTATATAAAAAACACATATCCTATCACTCAATTATAAAACAAATGTAAAATACAATAATTTAGGTAAAATACAATTGTCTTGTTTATCTCTTTCTTAGCAAATTTATATTAGATGTATCTTAGCAGTTATAGTAAACCTTTAATAAACCACCTATCCTTAAAGGGTCAGTAAAGACAAAACAAAACTATGATTCCCACTCCCTACACTCACCCACATATAAGAAAGAAAAAAATGAACAGAAATAATAGAAGGCAGTCTATTGCAAATTAAATGGACACTAAAGTCAAAATTAAAGTTTCATTAATTTAAATAAAGCATATAATGTAAAACAACTTTCCAATTTATTTCTGTGATCAAACGTGCTTTATTCTCTTGGTATCCTTTGTTGAAAACCATACCTAGGTAGGCTCAGCAATGCACTGCAGGGGGCTAGATAGTGATTGGTGGCCACACATATGCTTTTGCCATTGGCTCACTGCATTCAGCTAGCTTCTAGGTAGTGCATTGCTGCTCCTGAGGACATATCTAGAACCTGATTGGCCTTCGCGCAATTAACTGGACACCTCTACCCTAATATTAGTGACAAGAATCAATTTGTCTCTACTTCACCTAACAAATATGATTTAACACCATGAGCTATTTCCATGGGGTTTTTTTTACATGGAAACTATAGTCATTGCCAAATAAAGCAGGTGTGAGATGAATTTGTTCCAGGCCTGAACAGAATTCTCATAGCAGTAGAATGTGCGCTATGCTTGTTCTTTTGTTAGTCTTTGTTCACCCCGCTTCTAAACCCAAACCAATGTCACAACCCAGAAGGATAGAAAAACAAATTACTATAGCGTTTTGTGTACACAGTCCCTGTAACTTTGTATTTGACTGTCAGTAATAATAAGCTACAATATATTTTGACAATATGGTTCATTGTAAATGTAAAATTTCAACTCCGCACAAAAAAAAAAAAAGGGTTTTTTTATTACGTGCTAGGCCAGGGCCGGCAAAACTTTCTGAGAGTGTGTGCCCAAAATGGTGATAATCGCCTAAGTCATTCTCTCAGGTACCCATGGTAACTCTTGTTTTCATCAACCTTAAAGGGACAGTAAACCCCAAAAATTTTCTTTTGTGATTTGGATAGAACATACCGGTACAATTTTAATCAACTTTTCAATTTACTTCTATTATCAAATTTGCATCATTCTTATGTTATCCTTTGCTGAAGTAACATTGGCAGGTAGCTGAACACATCTATTTACGGAAAAAAAAAATATTTTAAATCCTCACGGATTCATAAAAACAAGTATTGAGTATTAACCAATTAAATCAAGCACTATTATGGCAGCCAGTTTGTTATAAGCGTCCCATTGTGTTCACATTTCATACATTCACCACCCCTGGGCTAAGCTACCAGTTAGTACAAAATCAGACCAGTAGTTTGCAAGAGAAAGAATGACTTGTGTCAATGTTCAATTCATTGTATAAGCCGCTTCATACACAGGTGGAAAATTTAGACTCCACTTCTTACTCTCGCATACCCCCCTCCTCACTCTAGGTTACAAACTGGTGTGCAGCCAACTGAGGTGAGATTAGGAGTTTGGGGGGGAAACAGAAACTGAAGTACCCCAAAAAAAGGCACAATGAATGAATTTAAGACGTTAGCTTGGAACTATCAAAATATTAATGCTACTTTGAATCTCTTGACTTTTGAGAAAAAAAAGTGTTGACTTTTGTTGACAAAAAAAGAGAATAAAAACAGTCAACTTTTTTCTGTGATGGAAATAAGAAAAACAAATCCATAGCTGATAACAAAAAACTATAAAGAAAAGTGCTTGCCTTTTTGTTAACTAACATGCCAAAATGAAAGAAGTACACAAACTGATGATTGGACAGTTCGATACAAGGAGTTGGGGACAGATTATTATACTGAATAAAACACAGAATATATCACTAAGTGCTCTAAATTTTAATAAGTTAAAGTATGTCATTTTAAGACTATCAACCCAACACCACTGTGCCGCCAAGGGGTTAAACACACAGTAAAAATACTGCTCGGGACCCACAGAGCACTGCAGGTCCCAAGCAGAACAACCAATGATCCAATCAACAGCTCTAGTCACATGACTCAACCGTGTAACTAGTGCTACTTTTTGGATCAGTGGCAGTTTCTTTGCGAGTCCCGGGTGGTTCTTCTACTGTGAATTTAACCCGTATGGGGTTTGAACCCACAGTAGTGCAGGGTGGGTTGTCTTAATATTACAACCCCTAATGAATTAGGCGCATTATGGCCCCTTAATTATAGTTACAGTTGAGGCTGTTTTGTCGACTAAACTATTCATTAAAATTATATTAAATTATAGATTGAAACATAAAATGTAACTAATCAAATGCAATATAGTCAGAAGTTTATGACTAAACTAAATCAAACTATGGTTTAAATGTAAAGGTATATAAAACACAAAACCCAGGTACAAATCCCAAATACAGAATTCCAAAATGCAAACTTATTCCAATTCCAAGCAGTTTGGATAAATGGTTTTCTACCTGTACTATAATTCATTTATTGTGGCTGTAGTAGTTTAACCCCTTAATGACCACAGCACTTTTCCATTTTCTGTCCGTTTGGGACCAAGGCTATTTTTACATTTCTGCAGTGTTTGTGTTTAGCTGTAATTTTCCTCTTACTCATTTACTGTACCCACACATATTATATACCGTTTTTCTCGCCATTAAATGGACTTTCAAAATATACCATTATTTTCCTCATATCTTATAATTTACTATATTAAAAATTATAAAATATGAGGAAACAATAGAAAAAAAACACACTTTTTCTAACTTTGACCCCCAAAATCTGTTATACATCTACAACCACCAAACAAAAACCATGCTAAATAGTTTCTAAATTTTGTCCTGAGTTTAGAAATACCCAATGTTTACATGTTCTTTGCTTTTTTTGCAAGTTATAGGGCCATAAATACAAGTAGCACTTTGCTATTTCCAAACCACTTTTTTTTCAAAATTAGCGCTAGTTACATTAGAACACTGATATCTTTCAGGAATCCCTGAATATCCATTGACATGTATATATTTTTTTTTAGAAGACATCCCAAAGTATTGATCTAGGCCCATTTTGGTATATTTCATGCCACCATTTCACCGCCAAATGCGATCAAATAAAAAAAAATGTTCACTTTTTCACAATTTTTTTCACAAACTTTAGGTTTCTCACTGAAATTATTTACAAAAAACTTATGCAATTATAGCATACATGGTTGTAAATGCTTCTCTGGGATCCCCTTTGTTCATAAATAGCAGACATATATGGCTTTGGTTTTGCTTTTTACTAATTAGAAGGCTGCTAAATGCGACTGTGCACCACACGTGTATTATGCCCAGCAGTGAAGGGGTTAATTAGGGAGCATGTAGGGAGCTTCTAGGGTTAATTTTAGCTTCAGTGTAGTGTAGTAGACAACCCCAAGTATTGATCTAGGCCCATTTTGGTATATTTCATGCCACCATTTCACCGCCAAATGCAATCAAATTAAAAAAAACGCAAAATTTTTCACAATTTTAGGTTTCTCACTGAAATTATTTACAAACAGCATGTGCAATTATGGCACAAATAGTTGTAAATGCTTCTCTGGGATCCCCTTTGTTCAGAAATAGCAGACATATATGACTTTGGCGTTGCTTTTTGGTAATTAGAAGGCCGCAAAGTGCTGCTGCGCATCACACATGTATTATGGCTAGCAGTCAAGGGGTTAATTAGGTAGTTTGTAGGGAGCTTGCGGGGTTAATTTTAGCTTTAGTGTAGAGATCAGCCTCCCACCTGACACATCAGACCCCCTGATATCTCCCAAACAGCTCCCTTCCCTCCCCCACCCCACAATTGTCCTCGCCATCTTAAGTACTGGCAGAAAGTCTGCCAGTACTAAAATAAAAGTTTTTAAAAAAAAAAAAAAAAAATACATCTTTAGCATATTTACATATGCTACTTTGTAGGATCCCCCCTTAGCCCCCAACCTCCCTGATCCCCCCCAAAAACAGCTCTCTAACCCCCCCCCCTGCCTTATTGGGGGCCATCTTGGGTACTGGCAGCTGTCTGCCAGTACCCAGTTAACAATATTTTTTTCTCTTTTTTTTTTTTTAATTTTTCTGTAGTGTAGCTTCCCCACGACCAACCCCTACCCGCGCCCCTGACTCTCCCGCCCCCGATCCCGCCCCCCTCTGTGTATCAGAAACCATCGATGGCCGCCCACCCGCCTCCCACTGCAGCTCCCACCCACCAACGATTGCGGCCATCGATGTCCGGTGTAGAGAGGGCCACAGAGTGGCTCTCTCTGCACCGGAGGGGTACAAATTGTTATTGCAGGATGCCTCGATATTGAGGCATCCTGCAATAACCGGAAAGCAGCTGGAAGCGATGAGGATCGCTTCCAGCTGCTTTCCAAACCGAGGACGTACGCCACACGTCCTCAGGCGTTAACTGCCTTTTTTCTGAGGACGTATGGCGTACGTCCTCGGTCATTAAGGGGTTAAAGGGACACTGTACCCAATTTTTTTTTCTTTCGTGATTCAGAAAGAGCAGCAATTCTAAGCAACTTTCTAATTTACTCCTATTATCACATTTTCTTCATTCTCTTGGTATCTTTATTTGAAAAGCAAGAATGTAAGTTTAGATGCCGGCCCATTTTTGGTGAACAACCTTGGTTGTTCTTGCCGATTGGTGGCTAAATGCACCCACAAATAAACAAGTGCTGTCCAGGGTCCTAAACCAAAAATTGTCTGGCTCGTTAGCATAGATTACTTCTTTTTCAAATAAAGATAGCAAGAGAAAGAAGAAAAAATGATAATAGGAGTAAATTAGAAAGTTGTTTAAAATTGCTGCTCTATCTGAATCACAAAAGAAAACATTTGGGTTCAGTGTCCCTTTAACAAACAGTAAAAAAAAAAACAATTTACAGAAAATGTGATAATTAGTTCTGTTCATGAATTCTCATTTGGCAGATACAGAATATTTTGTATTTCTCACAAGTTCACTGTCTTGTTTACATTTGTACTGCAAACATATTTTTTACAGTAAGTTGGGCCACGTATTGTCTCTCACATTCCACAAATATTTAGATGGATTAGTTAAACTAGCTGAAAACACTAAGTCACAAGTTATGTTTAACATAAAAGTCTGACAGCGGATAAGAACCAGAAACACCATCTGGTTCCTCAATATATTATTCCCTATTTGTCCTGTCGCCTCTACTGGAAGACTATTTCAATGTATAAATCACCCAGGGCCACAATACTGCTTGGTTTCATAGGCTGCAATTGTAGCACTTACATTTTTCTTGTACAAATCGATTAAATGTTAATAAATATTATTGATTTACAAAAAAATTGCTTTAATCTTTATTCAATGTCCCTTTAAGTTAAAAAAGAAATATCACGGACACTCGACAATAAAAACGACAAAAAGTCTTCCATGTCCTAAGGTAGCAAACAATCCCCGACGATCACAATGAAAGCTGGTGTGAAATGACTGATTTGTCTGGTCTGTCCATAGAACATTATCACAAAAGGCGGTCGCTCTTGTTCTTTTTAGTAAATATTATATGTTTTGTTAATTAGCAGTGAATAAGCGGCCTGCAGCTCTGCAGTGAACTCCATATCTGCCCAGTCGCAAACCACAAAGCCTGCAGGGCTCCTCGCAGTTTTCTCAATTTGCAGATAATGGCGCTCCCTGTTCTCTGAAGTCTCAGGGCCTTACAAATGGCTTTATCTGGTACGATATATCTCAGCGACTTTTTCTGCTCATCTCTTCAAGAATTTCTTTTGATCTGCATAATCAAGTCTTCTGCTCTAATGAGATCAAGTGATCAGTAACAGTTGGTTAATGGGACTATAAAGTCAAATTTAAAATATGAAATTAAACAACTATCCAATCTATCTATTATCAAAATTGTGTTTTTCTCTGGGTATCCTTTGTTGAAGAGTATACCTAGGTAGGCTAATAGGAGCGCGCGTCTTAAGCATTCTATGGCAGCTTCCAAATGGCTAAAGAAACAAGCAAGTTCCTGAGCACATCTAGGATTATTCTTTAACCGCTTGGCACTTTTAGAACATAATACCTTTATATGGAGTCCTGCAGACTGGGGGGAGTGCCTAGAAGAGAGACAGCCCCCATGGTTCAAATCCCGGCCTTGAAAACACATGATGGCATCCACAATGACAATTTCACTTTTTAAGCAAGTGTTTACATCAGAAATTAATTCCCCCCAGCATGAAGGGGTTAACAAAGGATACCAAGAGAATTAAGCACATTTCATAACAGAAGTAAATTGGACAGTTGCTTAATCACTTAACGACCGCGACGTTCCCTGTACGTCGCTGGTCATTAGGGATTGTGTGCCTATAATAGCACAGGTCTTGCCATTCACCTTTGTGCAAGGAATAATGTACAATTTTGTATTGAACGTGGATGATTAAATAGTTTAACTAAAGCATCATAACACAGCTGACACTTTAGGGCTTTTACTTAAAGGGACAGTATACCATAAAATTGCTTTGCCCTTAATGTATTTACAATGACTTGTTATACCAGCTGCAGAGTATAGAGAGATTGTATAGAGACGTATAGAGATTTTCACGTTTATTTGTGTATATGAAATAGCTGGTTTTGTGCTTTGAAACTACAACCTACTATAATGGATTGAGCTTGCAGGTAATATCAGATCTCATTATGTTATCACTTTGTGTACACACACTTGCTTCCTTATCTTATATCTGTTTGTAAACCAAAGCCTAATACTTAGAGAGAACAATGGAAGTATAATTTCTTCTGCTGGCTGTGTTTACATATGTTTGTCAATAGCCTATACATAAGCACCCCCAGACATGGCGTAAAAAGCTGACTCTACTTACAAAAATAACATTGTGCATTATAAGTTCATGTTCCTACTCTGACCTCACTCTCGCCAAACAAAACTACTTCCTGATACTATGATCTCCACTTATAATAACCTCCTGTGCCCACCTCCCCTTCTATTACCACCTCCCTCTCAGCCCAAGACTTTGCCATAAACTGAAAGAAGAAAACTGACTCCATCCGACATGAACTTGCACTACAACAATGTCATCACAACTTAGTTTTCTCCCCAGCACCTATTTAGCAGGTGCACCACTCGGCTGAAGTTACTGACCACTCGGCTGAAGTTACTGACCACCTGGCTGATGCTACTGACCACTAAACTTTTAGCCAATACTAAACTAACATTAGCTAATATTAAAAGTGTTCCATTTTTATTGCACAAATTACCATTAAATACATTTATGTTAAATTATGCAATCAATTTGAGCTTTTGATATTAAAAAATGATATATTAAAAAATATTACACTGCCCCCACCCAGTTACATCATTATGCCACCGGCTACTTCATAATGTTATGCAGCTACTTCACAATGTCACCTAGCTACTTATTATACCACCGGCTACTTCATAATGTCATGCAGCTACTTATTATGTCACCTTGGCTACTTCACAATGTCACCAGCTACTTATTATGCCACCCGGCTACTTCGCAATGTCACCAGCTACTTATTATGCCACCCGGCTACTTCATAATGTCACTAGCTACTTATTATGCCACCCGGCTACTTCACAATGTCACCAGCTACTTATTATGCCATCCGGCTACTTCATAATGTCACCAGCTACTTATTATGCCATCCGGCTACTTCATAATGTCACCAGCTACTTATTATACCACCGGCTACTTCATAATGTCATGCAGCTACTTCATAATGTCACCTTGGCTACTTCATAATGTCACCAGCTACTTATTATGCCACCCGGCTACTTCGCAATGTCACCAGCTACTTATTATGCCACCCGGCTACTTCATAATGTCACTAGCTACTTATTATGCCACCCGGCTACTTCATAATGTCACTAGCTACTTATTATGCCACCCGGCTACTTCATAATGTCAATAGCTACTTATTATGCCACCCGGCTACTTCACAATGTCACCAGCTACTTATTATGCCACCAGGGCTACTTCATAATGTCACCAGCTACTTATTATGTCACCCTGCTACTTCATAATGTCACCAGCTACTTATTATGCCACCCTGCTACTTCATAATGTCACCAGCTACTTATGTCACCCTGCTACTTCATAATGTCACCAGCTACTTCATAATGTCACCAGCTACTTATTATGTCACCCGGCTACTTCATAATGTCACCAGCTACTTATTATGTCACCCGGCTACTTCATAATGTCACCAGCTACTTATTATGCCACCCTGCTACTTCATAATGTCACCAGCTACTTATTATGCTACCCTGCTACTTCATAATGTCACCAGCTACTTATGTCACCCTGCTACTTCATAATGTCACCAGCTACTTCATAATGTCACCAGCTACTTATTATGTCACCCGGCTACTTCATAATGTCACCAGCTACTTATTATGCCACCCTGCTACTTCATAATGTCACCAGCTACTTATGTCACCCTGCTACTTCATAATGTCACCTGCTACTTCATAATGTCACCAGCTACTTCATAATGTCACCAGCTACTTATTATGTCACCCGGCTACTTCATAATGTCACCAGCTACTTATTATGTCACCCGGCTACTTCATAATGTCACCAGCTACTTATTATGCCACCCTGCTACTTCATAATGTCACCAGCTACTTATTATGCTACCCTGCTACTTCATAATGTCACCAGCTACTTATGTCACCCTGCTACTTCATAATGTCACCAGCTACTTCATAATGTCACCAGCTACTTATTATGTCACCCGGCTACTTCATAATGTCACCAGCTACTTATTATGCCACCCTGCTACTTCATAATGTCACCAGCTACTTATGTCACCCGGCTACTTCATAATGTCACCAGCTACTTATTATGTCACCCGGCTACTTCATAATGTCACCAGCTACTTATTATGTCACCCGGCTACTTCATAATGTCACCAGCTACTTATTATGTCACCCGGCTAATTCATAATGTCACCAGCTACTTATTATGCCACCCTGCTACTTCATAATGTCACCAGCTACTTATTATGTCACCCGGCTACTTCATAATGTCACCAGCTACTTATTATGCCACCCTGCTACTTCATAATGTCACCAGCTACTTATTATGCCACCCTGCTACTTCATAATGTCACCAGCTACTTATTATGTCACCCGGCTACTTCATAATGTCACCAGCTACTTATTATACCACCGGGCTACTACTACTTCATAATGTCACCAGCTACTTATTATGTCACCCGGCTACTTATTATGCCACCCGGCTACTTCATAATGTCACCAGTTACTTATTATGCCACCCGGCTAGTTCATAAATGTCAACAGCTACTTATTATGCCACTCGGCTACTTCACAATGTCACCAGCTACTTATTATGCCACCCGGCTACTTCATAAAGTCACCAGCTACTTATTATGCCACCCTGCTACTTCATAATGTCAACCCGCCTACTTCATAATGCCACCCCGCCTACTTCATAATGCCACCCCGCCTACTTCATAATGTCACCAGCTACTTATTATGCCACCCGGCTACTTCATAATATCACCAGCTACTTATTATGCCACCCGGCTACTTCATAATGTCACCAGCTACTTATTATGCCACCCGGCTACTTCACAATGTCACCAGCTACTTATTATGCCACCGGGCTACTACTACTTCATAATGTAACCAGCTACTTATTATGTCACCCGGGCTACTTCATAATGTCACCACCTACTTATTATGCCACCTGGCTACTTCATAATGTCACCAGCTACTTATTATGCCACCCGGCTACTTCACAATGTCACCAGCTACTTATTATGCCACCGGGCTACTACTACTTCATAATGTAACCAGCTACTTATTATGTCACCCGGGCTACTTCATAATGTCACCACCTACTTATTATGCCACCCAGCTACTTCATAATGTCACCAGCTACTTATTATGCCACCCTGCTAGTTCATAATGTCACCAGCTACTTATTATGCCACCCTGCTACTTCATAATGTCACCAGCTACTTATTATGCCACCCAGCTACTTCATAATGTCCCCAGCTACTTATTATGTCACCCGGCTACTTCATAATGTCACCAGCTACTTATTATGTCACCCGGCTACTTCATAATGTCACCAGCTACTTATTATGCCACCCAGGCTACTTCATAATGTCACCAGCTACTTATGTCACCAGCTACTTATTATGTCACCCGGCTACTTCATAATGTCACCAGCTACTTATTATGTCACCCGGCTACTTCATAATGTCACCAGCTACTTAGTATGCCACCCGGCTACTTCATAATGTCACCAGCTACTTATTATGCCACCCGGCTACTTCATAATGTCACCAGCTACTTATTATGCCACCCAGCTACTTCATAATGTCACCAGTTACTTATTATGCCACCCGGCTACTTCATAATGTCACCAGCTACTTATTATGTCACCCGGCTACTTCATAATGTCACCAGCTACTTATTATGCCACCCGGCTACTTCATAATGTCACCAGCTACTTATTATGCCACCCGGCTAATTCATAATGTCACCAGCTACTTATTATGTCACCTGGCTACTTATTATGTCACCCGGCTACTTCATAATGTCACCTGGCTACTTATTATGCCACCCGGCTACTTCATAATGTCACCCGCCTACTTCATAATGCCACCCCGCCTACTTCATAATGTCACCCCGCCTACTTCATAATGTCACCAGCTACTTATTATGCCACCCGGCTACTTCATAATGTCACCAGCTACTTATTATACCACCCGGCTACTTCATATTGTCACCAGCTACTTATTATGCTACCCTGCTACTTCATAATGTCACCCCACCTACTTCATAATGTCACCCCGCCTACTTCATAATGTCACCCCGCCTACTTCATAATGCCACCCCGCCTACTTCATAATGTCACCAGCTACTTATTATGCCACCCGGCTACTTCATAATGTCACCAGTTACTTATTATGCCACCTGGCTACTTCATAATGTCACCAGCTACTTATTATGCCACCAGTTACTTATTATGCCACCTGGCTACTTCATAATGTCACCAATTACTTATTATGCCACCCGGCTACTTCATAATGTCACCAGCTACTTATTATGCCACCCAGCTACTTCATAATGCCACCCGCCAACTTCATAATGTCACCAGCTACTTATTATGCCACCCGGCTATTTCATAATGTCACCAGTTACTTATTATGCCACCTGGCTACTTCATAATGTCACCAGCTACTTATTATGCCACCAGCTACTTATTATGCCACCTGGCTACTTCATAATGTCACCAATTACTTATTATGCCACCCGGCTACTTCATAATGTCACCAGCTACTTATTATGCCACCCAGCTACTTCATAATGCCACCCGCCAACTTCATAATGTCACCAGCTACTTATTATGCCACCCGGCTACTTCATAATGTCACCAGCTACTTATTATGCCACCTGGCTACTTCATAATGTCACCAGCTACTTATTATGCCACCCGGCTACTTCATAATGTCAGCAGCTACTTATTATGCCACCTGGCTACTTCATAATGTCACCAGCTACTTATTATGCCACCTGGCTACTTCATAATGTCACCAGCTACTTATTATGCCACCCCGCCTACTTCATAATGTCACCAGCTACTTATTATGCCACCCTGCTACTTCATAATGTCACCCCGCCAACTTCATAATGCCACCCCGCCTACTTCATAATGTCACCAGCTACTTATTATGTCACCTGGCTACTTCATAAAGTCACCAGTTACTTATTATGCCACCCGGCTACTTCATAATGTCACCAGCTACTTATTATGTCACCCGGCTACTTCATAATGTCACCAGCTACTTATTATGCCACCCGGCTACTTCATAATGTCACCAGCTACTTATTATGCCACCCGGCTACTTCATAATGTCACCCCGGCTACTTCATAATGTCACCAGCTACTTATTATGCCACCCGACTACTTCATAATGTCACCCCGGCTACTTATTATGCCACCCTGATACTTCATAATGTCACCAGCTACGTATTATGCCACCCGTCTACAGCATAATGTCACCAGCTACTTATTATGCCACCCTGCTACTTCATAATGTCACCAGCTACTTATTATGCCACCCAGTTACTTCATAATGTCACCAGCTACTTATTATGCCACCCTGCTACTTCATAATGTCACCAGCTACTTATTATGCCACCCGCTACTTATTATGTCACCTGGCTACTTCATGATGTCACCAGCTACTTCATAATGTCACCAGCTACTTATTATGCCACCCGGCTACTTCATAATGTCACCAGCTACTTATTATGCCACCTGGCTACTTCATAATGTCACCAGCTACTTATTATGTCACCAGCTACTTATTATGCCACCCGGCTACTTCATAATGTCACCAGCTACTTATTATGCCACCTGGCTACTTCATAATGTCACCAGCTACTTATTATGTCACCAGCTACTTATTATGCCACCTGGCTACTTCATAATGTCACCAGCTACTTATTATGCCACCTGGCTACTTCATAATGTCACCAGCTACTTATTATGCCACCCCGCCTACTTCATAATGTCACCAGCTACTTATTATGCCACCCTGCTACTTCATAATGTCTCCCACCGCCTACTTCATAATGCCACCCCGCCTACTTCATAATGTCACCAGCTACTTATTATGTCACCTGGCTACTTCATAAAGTCACCAGTTACTTATTATGCCACTCGGCTACTTCATAATGTCACCAGCTACTTATTATGTCACCCGGCTACTTCATAATGTCACCAGCTACTTATTATGCCACCCGGCTACTTCATAATGTCACCAGCTACTTATTATGCCACCCGGCTACTTCATAATGTCACCCCGGCTACTTCATAATGTCACCAGCTACTTATTATGCCACCCGACTACTTCATAATGTCACCCCGGCTACTTATTATGCCACCCTGATACTTCATAATGTCACCAGCTACTTATTATGCCACCCGTCTACAGCATAATGTCACCAGCTACTTATTATGCCACCCTGCTACTTCATAATGTCACCAGCTACTTATTATGCCACCCAGTTACTTCATAATGTCACCAGCTACTTATTATGCCACCCAGCTACTTCATAATGTCACCAGTTACTTATTATGCCACCCTGCTACTTCATAATGTCACCAGCTACTTATTATGCCACCCGCTACTTATTATGTCACCTGGCTACTTCATGATGTCACCAGCTACTTCATAATGTCACCAGCTACTTATTATGCCACCCGGCTACTTCATAATGTCACCCCGTCTACTTCATAATGTCACCAGCTACTTATTATGCCACCAGACTACTTCATAATGTCACCAGCTAGTTATTATGCAACCTGGCTACTTCATAATGTCACCAGCTACTTATTATGCCACCCGGCTACTTCATAATGTCACCCCGGCTACTTCATAATGTCACCAGCTACTTATTATGCCACCCGGCTACTTCATATTGTCACCAGCTACTTATTATGCCACCCGGCTACTTCATAATGTCACCCCGCCTACTTCATAATGTCACCTCGCCTACTTCATAATGCCACCCCGCCAACTTCATAATGTCACCAGCTACTTATTATGCCACCCGGCTACTTCATAATGTCACCAGCTACTTATTATGCCACCTGGCAACTTCATAATATCAACAGTTTCTTATTATGCCACCTGGCTACTTCATAATGTCACCAGCTACTTATTATGCCACCTGGCTACTTCATAATGTCACCAGCTACTTATTATGCCACCCGGCTACTTCATAAGGTCACCAGCTACTTATTATGCCACCCGGCTACTTCATAATGTCACCAGCTACTTATTATGCCACCCGGCTACTTCATAATGTCACCCCGGCTACTTCATAATGTCACCAGCTACTTATTATGCCACCTGGCTACTTCATAATGTCACCAGTTACTTATTATGCCACCCGGCTACTTCATAATGTCACCAGCTACTTATTATGTCACCCGGCTACTTCATAATGTCACCAGCTACTTATTATGCCACCCAGCTACTTCATAATGTCACCCCGGCTACTTCATAATGTCACCAGCTACTTATTATGTCACCCGACTACTTCATAATGTCACCCCGGCTACTTATTATGCCACCCTGCTACTTCATAATGTCACCAGCTACTTATTATGCCACCAGCTACTTATTATGCCACCCGTTTACTTCATAATGTCACCAGCTACTTATTATGCCACCCAGCTACTTATTATGCCACCCGTCTACTTCATAATGTCACCAGCTACTTATTATGCCACCCTGCTACTTCATGTCACCAGCTACTTATTATGCTACCCGGCTACTTCCTAATGTCACCCCGCCTACTTCATAATGTCACCTCGCCTACTTCATAATGCCACCCCGCCAACTTCATAATGTCACCAGCTACTTATTATGCCACCCGGCTACTTCATAATATCACCAGCTACTTATTATGCCACCTGGCTACTTCATAATGTCACCAGTTTCTTATTATGCCACCTTGCTACTTCATAATGTCACCAGCTACTTATTATGCCACCTGGCTACTTCATAAGGTCACCAGCTACTTATTATGCCACCTGGCTACTTCATAATGTCACCAGTTACTTATTATGTCACCCGGCTACTTCATAATGTCACCAGCTACTTATTATGTCACCCGGCTACTTCATAATGTCACCAGCTACTTATTATGCCACCCGGCTACATCATAATGTCACCAGCTACTTATTATGCCACCCGGCTACTTCATAATGTCACCCCGGCTACTTCATAATGTCACCCCGGCTACTTATTATGCCACCCTGCTACTTCATAATGTCACCAGCTACTTATTATGCCACCCGTCTACTTCATAATGTCACCAGCTACTTATTATGCCACCCGGATACTTCATATTGTCACCAGCTACTTATTATGCCACCCGGCTACTTCATAATGTCACCAGCTACTTATTATGCTACCCGGCTACTTCCTAATGTCACCCCGCCTACTTCATAATGTCACCTCGCCTACTTCATAATGCCACCCCGCCAACTTCATAATGTCACCAGCTACTTATTATGCCACCCGGCTACTTCATAATGTCACCAGCTACTTATTATGCCACCTGGCTACTTCATAATGTCACCAGTTTCTTATTATGCCACCTGGCTACTTCATAATGTCACCAGCTACTTATTATGCCACCTGGCTACTTCATAAGGTCACCAGCTACTTATTATGCCACCTGGCTACTTCATAATGTCACCAGTTACTTATTATGTCACCCGGCTACTTCATAATGTCACCAGCTACTTATTATGTCACCCGGCTACTTCATAATGTCACCAGCTACTTATTATGCCACCCGGCTACATCATAATGTCACCAGCTACTTATTATGCCACCCGGCTACTTCATAATGTCACCCCGGCTACTTATTATGCCACCCTGCTACTTCATAATGTCACCAGCTACTTATTATGCCACCAGCTACTTATTATGCCACCCGTCTACTTCATAATGTCACCAGCTACTTATTATGCCACCCGGATACTTCATATTGTCACCAGCTACTTATTATGCCACCCGGCTACTTCATAATGTCACCAGCTACTTATTATGCCACCCGGATACTTCATAATGTCACCAGCTACTTATTATGCCACCCGGATACTTCATATTGTCACCAGCTACTTATTATGCCACCCGGCTACTTCATAATGTCACCAGCTACTTATTATGCTACCCGGCTACTTCCTAATGTCACCCCGCCTACTTCATAATGTCACCTCGCCTACTTCATAATGCCACCCCGCCAACTTCATAATGTCACCAGCTACTTATTATGCCACCCGGCTACTTCATAATGTCACCAGCTACTTATTATGCCACCTGGCTACTTCATAATGTCACCAGTTTCTTATTATGCCACCTGGCTACTTCATAATGTCACCAGCTACTTATTATGCCACCTGGCTACTTCATAAGGTCACCAGCTACTTATTATGCCACCTGGCTACTTCATAATGTCACCAGTTACTTATTATGCCACCCGGCTACTTCATAATGTCACCAGCTACTTATTATGTCACCCGGCTACTTCATAATGTCACCAGCTACTTATTATGCCACCCGGCTACATCATAATGTCACCAGCTACTTATTATGCCACCCGGCTACTTCATAATGTCACCCCGGCTACTTCATAATGTCACCAGCTACTTATTATGCCACCCTGCTACTTCATAATGTCACCAGCTACTTATTATGCCACCAGCTACTTATTATGCCACCCGTCTACTTCATAATGTCACCAGCTACTTATTATGCCACCCTGCTACTTCATGTCACCAGCTACTTATTATGCCACCCAGTTACTTCATAATGTCACCAGCTACTTATTATGCCACCCAGTTACTTCATAATGTCACCAGCTACTTATTATGCCACCCAGCTACTTCATAATGTCACCAGCTACTTATTATGCCACCCAGTTACTTCATAATGTCACCAGCTACTTATTATGCCACCCAGCTACTTCATAATGTCACCAGCTACTTATTATGCCACCCTGCTACTTCATAATGTCACCAGCTACTTATTATGTCACCCGGCTACTTCATGATGTCAACAGCTACTTCATAATGTCACCAGCTACTTATTATGCCACCCGGCTACTTCATAATGTCACCAGCTACTTATTATGCCACCAGGGCTACTTCATAATGTCCCCAGTTACTTATTATGCCACCCAGCTACTTTATAAATGTCACCAGCTAGTTATTATGCAACCCGGCTACTTCATAATGTCACCAGCTACTTATTATGCCACCCGGCTACTTCATAATGTCACCAGCTACTTATTATGCCACCAGGGCTACTTCATAATGTCACCAGTTACTTATTATGCCACCCGGCTACTTCATAATGTCACCAGTTACTTATTATGCCACCCTGCTACTTCATAATGTCACCAGTTACTTATTATGCCACCCGGCTACTTTATAAATGTCACCAGCTACTTATTATGCCACCCTGCTACTTCATAATGTCACCAACTACTTATTATGCCACCCTGCTACTTCATAATGTCACCAGCTACTTATTATGCCACCTAACTACTTCCTAATGCCACCCGGCTACTTCCTAATGCCACCACTCTATTGTGGTTTAAGTTCTACCTAAGTACTATTCAGCTGCTGATTTGGTTAATTCCGAGAGCGAGCGCCAAAAAAGCGCTTTCAATCCCACTGGGAGAAAGGCGCTATATAAATACTAGTTATTATTATTATTATTATAAGTATATAGGTCTTCGCACATTTTCCTCCCATATACCTCTATGTTGTGGTGCCTCAAGCCTACATTCTAGTTGTAACTTTAATCATTTTGCGACAAGACGAGGATCTGAAGCGCAAGTGAGGACATATAAAACATCTGTGGCAGCACATGGACCAGGTCAGGTTTGTCATTTTGTCCAGCAGATCACATGGTTGTGCAATTTCCCTGTTTCCCTACAAATAGTACAGATAAAGAGCCCTCAGGTTAAATGGAAATGTAACACCTTTGTGTAAAATTGTGCTTTGTCCCACGCTCCCTAAAAAGCAAAATCTGTAACCTGCAAATTCCCTAAACCAGCTGATTTGCAGCATTTGTTTTTTCCCTTTACAGGGAGCGTGGGACAAAGCACGAATTTAAACAAAAAAGCAATAGAATATTTTGCATGCGGATTATGATCTGCTGTACAAAGTGCTTTTTATAAGAGCGGATTTGACACTTCACAACATCTGTTGCACCAGCTCACTTAAGAGTTAAACAGTATATCTATTCTATACAAGCATATTTGGGAGGCTGTTTATAGTGTTCTCCTTGCATAAGAACCTGCTCCTTGCAATAAATCATTTGCGGACAGTGTCTGCCACCTAGTGGTCAACGATTGTAATTTAACAGCAATTTCACAAATATACTGGAGAGTTATTGAGAAGTTTAGTTAGATTATTTATCTAAGAAGGATCTATACAGACAGGCTCATGTTTCATTAGTATTCACTATAGTTACAGACCCTCACCTGAGAATGAATGTAGAACTGGTATTCATGAGTTTTGCCCTTGGCTTTAATAAATAGATAGGAGGCCGATAAATTGTGCTTCTCAGTTGGGTCTTTTCAGCACTGCTAATCTGCAGGTCACTAGCAAGTACAGAGATGCCATAAAAAGCTGTGCCAAGGGCAATAAGGTGCTGATTATCGACAGCTTTGTAAAAGGACGTTCTAGACATGAAACACAATCTTTTTCTTTCATGATTCAGATAGCGAATACAATCTTAAACAGCTTTCCAATTAACTTCTATTATCAATTTTGCTTCATTCACTTGGTATCCTTTATTGAAAACGCAGCTAGCTCCCAGCTCCTGCGCCTACCTAGGTATATATTTTCAACAAAGGATACCAACAGTACGAAGCAAATTAGATAATAGGAGTAAATTAGAAAGTTTTTTTTTTTAATTGTAGGTTCTATCTGAATCATAAAAAGACATTTTGGGGTTCATGTCCCTTTAAGGAAAAAGTAAACCACTTTGGGTTTTTTTACAATCATCACTCTAAAAGTCAAAATTAAACATTTATAATTGAAATAGGGAACACAATTTTAAACAAATGTCCAATTTACTTTTATAATCAAATTTGCTTTGTTCTCCTGCTGTCCTAGGTAGGCTCATATGCTAATTTCTTAGACACTGCCTCTTATCTCAGTGCATTTTGACATTTTTTCAGCTAGAGGGCGTTAGTTCATGTGTGCCATATAAACAACATTGTACTCACTCACTTGAAGTTATTTATGAGTCAGCACTGATTGGCTAAAATGCAAGTCTGTTAAAAGCACTGAGATAAGAGGGCAGTCTGCAGAGGCTTAGATACAGGGTAATCACAGAGGTAAAAAGTATATTAATATAACTGAGATAAGGAGCAGTTTGCAGAGGCTTAGATACAAGGTAATCACAGAGGTAAAAAGTATATTAATATAACTGAGATAAGGAGCAGTCTGCGGAGGCTTAGATACAAGGTAATCACAGAGGAAAAAAGTGTATTAATATAACTGAGATAAGGAGCAGTCTGCAGAGGCTTAGATACAAGGTAATCACAGAGGTAAAATTATAATAATATAACTAAGATAAGGAGCAGTCTGCAGAGGCTTAGATACAAGGTAATCACAGAGGTAAAAAGTATATTAATATAACTGAGATAAGGGACAGTCTGCAAAGGCTTAGATACAAGGTAATCTCAGAGGTAAAAAGTATATTAATATAACTGAGATAAGGGACAGTCTGCAGAGGCTTAGATACAAGGTAATCACAGAGGTAAAAAGTATATTAATATAACTGAGATAAGGAGCAGTCTGCAGAGGGTTAGATACAGGGTAATCACAGAGGTAAAAAGTATATTAATATAACTGAGATAAGGGGCAGTCTGCAGAGGCTTAGATGCAGGGTAATCACAGAGGTAAAACGTATATTAATATAACCGTGTTGGCTGTGCAAAACTGGGGAAAAGGTAATAAAGGGATGCTCTATCTTTTAAACAATAAAAACTGTCCCTTTAAACTTTCATTATTTATACTGAGCAGACAATTTTAAACAACTTTCCAATTTATTTCTTTTTCATTCTACTGCTTTGTTGAAAATGATACCTAGGTAGGCTCAGGAGCAGCAATGTGCTAGGAGCTAGCTGCTGATTGCTGGCAACACACATATTCCTCTTGTCATGGGCTCACCTGGTGTGTTCAGCTAGCTCCCAGTAGCGCAGTGCTGCGCCTTTAACAAAGGATACCAAGAGAATGTAGCACATTTGATAATAGAAGTAAATTGAAAAAATGTATAAAATTGTATGTTCTATTTAAATCATGAATGAAAAATATTGTGCTTCCTGCCCCTTTAAATCAAGTACTTTTTAATGTGCTACAGGGCACCAAGGACTAATATATGAGGGTGTAATATAAGAGGGTGTAATATATAAGGGTGTAATGTATGAGGGTATGCTTTGTTAGGGTGTAATATATTAGGGTATACTATATGAGGGTATACTATATGAGGGTATACTATATGAGGGTATAATATAATATATAAGGGTGTAATATATGAGGGTATAATATGAGTGTCACGGATACCAGACGGCTAAGGCTATCCCCCACCCCCCTACAACCTCACCCCTGTTGTTTCTCAGTGGTTTTGGGCTCCTCAGAGCAACCACCATCTATGGAAGCTGTTTGTTTGCTTTGTTTTGTGTTCAGAGAAGAGTTGGTGTATGACCAGGAAAACCCTCCTAGGCTGGCCGGGCTCCTGGAACTCCCGGTCAACCACCTCACAACGGACACCCGCCTAACCCCTCTCAGGCTGGCCAGGCTCCTGGAACTCCCGGTCGGCCACAGGACAGCAGAACACCCGCTAAATTTAACCCAGGTTGCTCCAGCAACCATGTGCCCCAGAGCTCCGCTCTTTTGGGGATTAGTAGCCCATGGGGAGTACAAGGGGTGGGGGAATTGCCGGAGGGGAGCTCCTTTGGGAAAGCTTTAAAATGACACCCTGGAAGTGCTGCCGCTCCACTGGCATCACCCCGAAACCGCCACCCCTAGGTATTGAGATTATGTGGGACTGTGGCTCCTATGGAGGTGCCGGTCAGTCTGGAGGGGCGAGAATGGCGGGAAAATTGTGGGATTGTCCTTTGTCTTATCAAGATGAGCTGTCTGTATAAAAGTAGTGTGTGTTTTCAATAAAATGAGTTCCTGTTTAACCTGAATGCTAGTCTGTCTTGTTATTTGGGTTGGCTCCAGCTAAAATCACTTTCCTGAGCTACATAGCAGCCTGTTCCAGGCAGAGGAAGGACACGCTGGAAGAGCTACCTAGTCTGGGTAGTTGGAGTCTGCCACAGGGTGGGACCCTGAGTACTGATGCTGTCAGGCATCAGGGGTGACTACAGGCTGTGGTCACTTGCCAGCTACATAGCTGCAGTCGGCAGGGAGGAAGCAGGACCCCTTTTGGCAGAGCTACCAAATCAGGGTAGCCGGGGGTATCCGTCACATTGGCTGGCAGCGGTGGGATCTGCTTCTTTCAGAGGAGACGTACCACAGTAGCCGGTAAATATGGAGGCAGAATTCCTAGGAAGAGTACAAAAGATGCTGACCGGAACAAATGATCCTTGTTCGGAACAGGATGTTCTGGCATGGAGGAACCTTGCCCTCCGAGACCTCTGGTGGGAGGCTCTGCAACAGGAGCACGAAAATGGAAAGGTCCTCCCCACGAATGACACAAGATTCCGGGTTCGGTGGACCGTGAGACTGCCTTTCCTGGGAGAACAGCCAAAGAAGGAATGTCTAGCTGTTCTACATAGACTGATCCAGCAAGAGATGTGGGTGGAGGACGGCTATCGGGCCCTCCAATGGCTCGCTATGCAAGCACAGCCATGGCTGGAGGAAGGCTCCCCCACAGAGGGCTTTGGCGGTCCTGGATTGCTGTTTACAAAAAGGACAGAGGACCCACAGTTTGGGAGCGAGACAGACCAGGGTCTGGAGGATATCTCTGGGCTCCAAGAGGAACTGCTGGATCTCTAGGAGGAGACCTGGCTGCTGGATGATCTGGATTTTATAATTGACCAGGAAGAGGCACTGGTCAAGGAATACAAGAGGCTGCTGGATCTCACTGAGCAGCATGCCAGGGGCATACAGATCTGGGGTGCAGCCCTCTGGGATTCATGGAGCTCGACCGTGGAGGAGTGGCAGCAAAGAAAAAGGGAACCAGGGCTGCGGGATCCTGATCAGCAGTCTGGCTCTGAGCTTATAGACTTGGACAAGGGAGCCACCCCTGCAGAAGTGCTGACAACAGGGCAGAGAGCCGCCGGCCTCTGCCCAGCACCTTTAACAGCTCCAGGAAACCTGGGAGCGGAGGTAGTCGTCCTCCCTCCCCTTACAGAGAACCCCTTGCAGGTAGAGATGGATGTCAATAACTCTCCCCAGCAGCAGAACCCCTTCCCGGGAGTGGAGACAGTTGGTCTCTCTCCCCAGCGGCAGAGCCAGGAGATGGGAGAGGAGACAGTCAGTCTCTCTCCCCAGCAGCAGAGCCATCCCCTGGGAGTGGAGGTAGTCGTCCTCCCTCCCCGTAAACAGAACCCCTTCCCGGGAGAGGAGACAGTCGGTCTCTCTCCCCAGTGGCAGAGCCATCCCGTGGGAGCGGAGGTAGTCGTCCTCCCTCCCCGTAAACAGAACCCCTTCCCGGGAGAAGAGACAGTCGGTCTCTCTCCCCAGCAGCAGAGCCATCCCCCGGGAGCGGAGGTAGTCATCCTCCCTCCCAGTAAACAGAACCCCTTCCTGGTAGAGGAGACAGTAGGTCTCTCTCCCCAGCGGCAGAGCCAGGAGCCGGGAGAGGAGACAGTCGGTCTCTCTCCCCAGTGGCAGAGCCATCCCCCGGGAGCGGAGGTAGTCGTCCTCCCTCCCCGTAAACAGAACCCCTTCCTGGGAGAGGAGACAGTCGTTCTCTCTCCCCAGCGGCAGAGCCAGGAGCCGGGAGAGGAGACAGTCAGTCTCTCTCCCCAGCGGCAGAGCCATCCCCTGGGAGCGGAGGTAGTCGTCCTCCCTCCCCATAAACAGAACCCCTTCCAGGGAGAGGAGACAGTCGGTCTCTCTCCTCAGCGGCAGAGCCAGGAGCCGGGAGAGGAGACAGTCGGTCTCTCTCCACAGCGGCAGAGCCATCCCCCAGGAGCGGAGGTAGTCGTCCTCCCTCCCCGTAAACAGAACCCCTTCCCGGGAGAGGAGACAGTCGGTCTCTCTCCCCAGTGGCAGAGCCATCCCGTGGGAGCGGAGGTAGTCGTCCTCCCTCCCCGTAAACAGAACCCCTTCCCAGGAGAAGAGACAGTCGGTCTCTCTCCCCAGCGGCAGAGCCAGGAGCCGGGAGAGGAGACAGTCGGTCTCTCTCCCCAGCAGCAGAGCCATCCCCTGGGAGCAGAGGTAGTCATCCTCCCTCCCCGTAAACAGAACCCCTTCCTGGGAGAGGAGACAGTAGGTCTCTCTCCCCAGCGGCAGAGCCAGGAGCCGGGTGAGGAGACAGTCGGTCTCTCTCCCCAGCAGCAGAGCCATCCCCCGGGAGCGGAGGTAGTCGTCCTCCCTCCCCGTAAACAGAACCCCTTCCTGGGAGAGGAGACAGTCGGTCTCTCTCCCCAGCGGCAGAGCCAGGAGCCGGGAGAGGAGACAGTCGGTCTCTCTCCCCAGCGGCAGAGCCATCTCCTGGGATCGGAGGTAGTCGTCCTCCCTCCCCGTAAACAGAACCCCTTCCTGGGAGAGGAGACAGTCGGTCTCTCTCTTCAGCGGCAGAGCCGGGAGAGGAGACAGTCGGTCTCTCTCCCCAGCGGCAGAGCCATCCCAAGGGAGTGGAGGTAGTCGTCCTCCCTCCCCTTTCAGAGGAGCCCTTTCAGGGAGAGACGGGTATCGATATCTCTCCCCAGCGGCCGAATCCCTTACTGGGAGAGGAGACAGTTGGTCTCTCTCCCCAGCGGCAGAGCCATCCCCCGGGAGCGGAGGTAGTCGTCCTCCCTCCCCGTAAACAGAACCCCTTCCTGGGAGAGGAGACAGTCGGTCGCTCTTCCCAGCGGCAGAGCCAGGAGCCGGGAGAGGAGACAGTCGGTCTCTCTCCCCAGCGGCAGAGCCAGGAACCGGGAGAGGAGACAGTCATTCTCTCTCCCCAGCGGCAGAACCATCCCCCGGGAGCGGAGGTAGTCGTCCTCCCTCCCCGTAAACAGAACCCCTTCCTGGGAGAGGAGACAGTCGGTCTCTCTCCCCAGCGGCAGAGCCAGGAGCCGGGAGAGGAGACAGTCGGTCTCTCTCCCCAGCGGCAAAGCCATTCTCTGGGAGCGGAGGTAGTCGTCCTCCCTCCCCGTAAACAGAACCCCTTCCTGGGAGAGGAGACAGTCGGTCTCTCTCCTCAGCGGCAGAGCCAGGAGCCGGGAGAGGAGACAGTCGGTCTATCTCCCCAGCGGCAGAGCCATCCCAACTGAGTGGAGGTAGTCGTCCTCCCTCCCCTTTCAGAGGAGCCCTTTCAGGGAGAGACGGGTATCGATATCTCTCCCCAGCGGCCGAATCCCTTTCTGGGAGAGGAGACAGTTGGTCTCTCTCCCCAGCGCCAGAACCCCATACAGGAAGCAGAGACAGCCGGTCTCCCTCCCCAGCGGCAGCACAGTTTCCCATGGAGCAGAGGTAGCAGACCTCCCTCCCCAGCAGTAGATCTCCTCGGGAGAAGAGTCAGACGGTCTCTCCCCTCAGTAGCTTGGCAGGGTCTATACCCTTTTCTTGTCCTGGAGTATATCTCACAGGGGGCAGGCAAGGGGGTACCCGCTCATGCAGTTGGTGCCACAAGTTTGGGCACCCGAGTTTTGCTTGCCCCACCAAGGAGCAACTTCCACCAACAGCCGGGAAACCGGCAATGGCTTTGTTGGATACCCGCCCCTGCATTTGGTGCCACCAGTTTGGGCACCCGAGTCTTGCCTGCCCCACCAAGGAGCAACTTCAACCTACAGTCTGGGGTGGGAATACAGCTGGGAAACCGGCACTAGCTTTGTTTGTGGGTGGGTCACAGAGTGTCACAGAGAGAGGCAGTGTGGCCATAGAACTTAAGGACACTAGAACCTGTGGGACAGCAATTGTTTTGGAGCCGGCCTTAGAAAACTTGTTCAGGACGTTGTCTTATGTGACTATCCCTGCGCCCAGGATATAAAATTCAGCAGGAACAACCCAGGATGCCCCAAGCTCAGGAGAGATGGGATAACCTCTCCCAGCAACCGAGAAGTGGAGGGCCACTGTCGGACAGCCCCAGGACGACCCGTTAAGGGTCTAGCCGGGTCTACCGAACTGGAGGGGGGGGAGATGTCACGGATACCAGACGGCTATGGCTATCCCCCACCCCCCTACAACCTCACCCCTGTTGTTTCTCAGTGGTTTTGGGCTCCTCAGAGCAACCATCATCTCTGGAAGCTGTTTGTTTGCTTTGTTTTGGCTTGTTTTGTGTTCAGAGAAGAGTTGGTTTATGACCAGGAAAACCCTCCTAGGCTGGCCGAGCTCCTGGAACTCCCGGTCGGCCGCCTCACAACGGACACCCGCCTAACCCCTCTTAGGCTGGCCAGGCTCCTGGAACTCCCGGTTGGCCACAGGATAGCAGAACACCCGCTAAATTTAAACCAGGTCACTCCAGCAACCATGTGCCCCAGAGCTCCGCTCTTTTGGGGATTAGTAGCACATGGGGAGTACAAGGGGTGGGGGAATTGCCGGAGGGGAGCTCCTTTGGGAACCGGGGGTTTTGGACACCCCTAACCCCATAACTTCAACGGACTGTTACTCCGGTCCCCAGTAACGAATCATGCTGATTTTGTGGATTGTGAAATCTGGGGACAGAGAGCTTTAATATGACATCCTGGAAGTGCTGCCGCTCCACCGGCATCACCCCGAAACCGCCACCCCTAGGTATTGAGATTATGTGGGACTGTGGCTCCTATGGAGGTGCCGGTCAGTCTGGAAAGGCAGGAATGGCGGGAAAATTGTGGGATTGTCCTTTGTCTTATCAAGTTGAGCTGTCTGTATAAAAGGAGTGTGTGTTTTCAATAAAATGAGTTCCTGTTTAACCTGAATGCTAGTCTGTATAGTTATTTGGGTTGGCTCCAGCTAAAATCACTTTCCTGAGCTACATAGCAGCCTGTTCCAGGCAGAGGAAGGACACGCTGGAAGATCTACCTAGTCTGGGTAGCTGGAGTCTGCCACAGGGTGGGACCCCGAGTACTGGTGCTGTCTGGCATCAGGGGTGGCTACAGGCTGTGGTCACTTGCCAGCTACATAGCTGCAGTCGGCAGGGAGGAAGCAGGACCCCTTTTGGCGGAGCTACCCAATCGGGGTAGCCGGGGGTATCCGTCACAATGAGGGTATAATATATGAGGGTATACTTTATGAGGGTATACTATATGAGGGTATAATATATGAGGGTATACTATATGAGGGTATACTATAGAAGGGTATAATATAGAAGGGTGTAATATACGAGGGTGTAATATATGAGGGTGTAATATACGATGGTGTAATATATGAGGGTGTAATATATGAGGGTATACTATATGAGAGTATAATATATGAGGATATACTATATGAGGGTATACTATATGAGGGTATACTATATGTGGGTATACTATATGTGGGTATACTATATGTGGGTATACTATATGAGGGTATAAGGTAATCATATGAGGATATACTATATGAGGGTGTAATATATGAGGGTGTAATATATGAGGGTGTAATATATGAGGGTGTAATACATGAGATTATAATATATGAGGGTATACTATATGAGGGTATAATATATGAGGGTATACTATATGAGGGTATACTATATGAGGGTGTAATATATGAGGGTATACTATATGAGGGTTTAATATATGAGGGTGTAATACATGAGGGTATAATATATGAGGGTATACTATATGAGGGTATACTATATGAGGGTATAATATATGAGGGTATACTATATGAGGGTATACTATATGAGGGTATACTATATGAGGGTCTAATATATGAGGGTATACTATATAAGGGTATAATATATGAGGGTATACTATACGAGGGTATACTATATAAGGGTATAATATATGAGGGTATACTATATGAGGGTGTAATATATGAGGGTATAAGCCATATTCAGATTCAAACTTTACCCCCACCTAGGGACAGTCTACACTAATGTTATTATTGTTTAAAAAGATAGATATCGCCTTTACTACCCATTCCCCAGCTTTGCACAACCAACACTGTTATATTAATAAACTTTATCATCTTTAAACCTCTGAATGTCTGCCTGTTTGTAAGCCACTACAGACAGTCTCTTATCATATGCTTTTTTATTAGCTTTTCCCAACAGGAGACTGCTAGTTCATGGGGGCCATATAGATAAACATTGTGCTCACTCCCATGTAGTTGTGCAGGATACAGCACTAATTGGCTAAAATGCAAGTCAATAGATAATACATAAAAAATCATGTGATCAGGAGGCTGTCTGCAGAGGCTTAGAAACAAGGTAATCACAGAGGTAAAACATATATTAATATAACAGTGTTGGTTCTGCAAAACTGGGGAATGGGTAATAAAGGGATTATCTATTTTAAACAACAACAATTTGTCCCTTTAAACAGAACATAAGAGGGTTTGTGATATTAGTCACAGCATCAACTCTGCAAAGACCTCAGTTATCTGCGTTGTGCACTCACAAAATATTAAACAGTGGAAATTTCATGGGAAGTGAAATGGAAATTAACAACAGATATAGATAAAAGTCCTTTAAAGGGACATTAAACCCAAAAGGTTTCTTTCAGGATTCAGATAGAGAATACAATTTTAACCAACATTACAATTTACTTCTATTATCTAATTGGCTTCATTCTTTAGATATCCTTTGTTGAAGAAATAGCAATGCAAATGGGTGAGTCAATCACACGAGGCATTTATATGCAGCCACCAATCAGCAGCTACTGAGACTATTTACATATGCTTTTCAACAAATGATATCAAGACAATTAAGCAAATTAGATAACTGAATTAAATTGGAAAGTTGTTTAAAATAGTATTCTCTATCTGAGTCATAAAAGAAAAAATTTGGATTTCATGTCCCTTTAAATAAAGGGAAAATGCACTGATTCTATTTCTACCAGTAATCAGCGTGTCTAACAATGATTGTGGGTTTTTTGGTAAAATGTTGGCTATTCCAGCAACACAAGAAATGTGCTAAGAATGTGAAAAGGTTCCTCACCAGTTGGCGTTATCCGACCCCACATTATACAGTTAATCCATGTTATAAAATAAGCCCCGTGAGGAAAAACAATGTTTTATTGAAAGCAAACAGACAGATGGCTTTTTGATTTCTAAGCTAATAAAATCTCTCTTTTTTAATTCACTTCTTTGTTCTCATGGAAAGATAATCTGCTCCCTTTTAACATAAAGGTATATGTGCTGAGCAGTTATATTAATACTGTGATTAGACAAGGATCTGGATTTCTACTCGTGTAAAATTTCCTGTTGATAATAATAATAATGTCTATTTAAGACATCTGCTTGAAACTTACAACGTTCTTTTCAGGGAATAATGCCAAACATGATATACATTTCCCATGAAACAAGAACAATGGCATTCTGGCAGATGTTCCTGTCTTCTCAACGATACCACCACTTACAATGATAATCATCAAAACCTCACTTTGTTATTTATCTTACTAGATCAGTTTATTGCAGATGTCTGCACATAAGAGGTTAATATCGTACACTGCCTGCAGAATTTCTCACTAGTACCTGTTTAGCGCCTTAACGACCAGCAATGTACCCTGTATGTCGCTGGTCTTTCAAAAGGGCTTGTTATTTTGATAGCGCAGTCTCGTGCTATTTCAGGAGGCCTGCAGGAGGGAGGGAGGTCATATTAGCGCGGTCTTGCAGCTGCCAGAGAGACCCGCGATATTATAGGAAGAAAAATACGTAACGACCAGTGACGCACAGGGTACAAAGTTTGTAGAGACTAGACAAGAGCACAGGCTAAATTATTGTTTCAAACAAATCAATCCTCTACCAAAAAAAATAATAAATCTTTCATTTCACCCGATATTGATGAAGGGGCATCTTTCGGAAATTCATTTGTAAACAGAAATCCATTTGATCACTGTTTCTTTTGGGAAGCATCTTAAAGTGACAGTACACCTTAGTCATCTTAAAGTCTTACCTTAGATTAAGCTGCAAATATCCTCCTGCACAATGTCTATATCATGCAGCAGGAACATTAAAAACGTTACATTAAAATGAATATTGTTTCTGCCAAGCTCCGCCCATTGATGACATCACAATCTGGGCTACATCTAGGAACTCTGCTTAATAGCATTGACAGTCCTGCTGCATGATATAAACAGAGTGCAGGAGGCTATTTGCAGCTTAATCTAAGGTAAGACTTTAAGATGACTAAAGTGTAGACTGTCCCTTTAAAGGGACAAAAAACTCAAATTTTTCTTTCATGTTTCAAAAAGAGTGTGCATTATTAAATACCTTTCTAATTTACTTCTACTATCAAAGTTGCTTAATTCTACCCTTTGTTGGAGTAGCAATGCACTACTGGGAGCTAGCTAAACATATCAAGTAGGCCAATAAAGTGAGCCATATATGTGCAGCCACCAATCAGGATGCTTGTCCTGGGACTTGAAAGGAAGAGTGCATCTGGCATTGGCAGTCATGTTATTTTCCTTCTCAGTTTAATGAAGTTTTCTATCAAATCTCACATTTTTAAAATAATGTTATTTTTTTTTTGTTTGTTTTTTTTGTAAAGGCAAGGTTAGTCTGTTTTGGGGTAACTTAGGGGGTGTTAGGTTAGGAGGTTTAGATGTTGTGGGGGTGTGGTGGTTTAGGGGTTAATAATGTCGTTTTGAGCAACTGTTTCCACAGGACAAACTCTGAGTCGCATAAAAAGTTTGAGCTATTTTATTTACTTTAAACTTGTAATACGAGCGCACATTACAGTTTGTGCAAACAAAATTGCGGTAATTTATCGCAAGCTAAAAAAAAAAGAACATTATCTCATGTACAAACATATGTTGAATTTAGTTACTGTAAACATTAAAAAATTAAAAATGAAATCAAGAGAGAATTTCACCTGAAATCACTGTTGAAGTCTCATTCATAAATATCCATAATGGAAATGACCCCAATTAAATTTTGAACAAAGCGTAGCTTTTTGAGCAAACATCTCTCTGGAAGGTTGCAAATGGCTCTATCCATTGCAAATGGCTCTAGCCAAGAAATGAATTGCAACACTGACACACGTCAAAACAAATTTTAAGGAAAGTGGCGTTGATTTGTTGTCATTTTTTTTAACCTTTTTATGCTATACAAAACTGGTTTCCAGGGAGAGTGTAATACTCGTATATTCATTTATTATGAAGTCCTCAAAGGAACCAGTCAAATGTGGCCATTTTTCATCTGCATCTTAATCAAATCCAAAACAAATAAAATGTTTAATGAGCCATAAAATACATAAAGGATGAAGCTATTGAGTGGATTTTATATTAGTAAACCAAGTGTCACCTTAAGATAAATCATTTATTTTTAAGGATTTTGATTTTTTTTTTAAATTTAATTGAGTTGATGAAAATGTCTGTGACTCATGGAAAAATAATCAAATTATTTTTTTTCAAGAAAATAATTGTTTTGTATAAAACTATTTGTATCTATCAGCTAATTAGTATTTTTAATGACGTTCATTAGCACAATGATTATTTATACATAAAAGCCAATAAGCATTTGTAGGAAATACCTAGTACCATCAAATGAGCATTAGCAGGAAGCAACTTTCAGCCAATTATAATTAATAGGAAGTGACTACCATCCAATGAAAACAGGAAGCACCTTTCAGCCAATAATAGGAAGTGCCTAACAGCCAATGAGAACAGGAAGCACCTTTCAGCCAATAATAGGAAGTGCCTAGCAGCCAATGAGAACAGGAAGCAGCTTTCAGCCAGTAACAGGTAATAGGAAGTGCCTATCAGCCAATGAGCTTTAGTAGGAAGTGCACAACTCGTACTGCTGGATTTGTTTCAATTTAAACAGTTTTAGTTCACATTTTCAGACAAAACACATTCATTGAACTAATATCTTATGGGGGGGAAACGCTGCAACATAGCTCAAAATTTGTGTAATAAAAAAAAATTGTACCTGCCCCTTGTCACATCTGAGTAGTATATGTTTATATAAAAGGGCCCTTTTCCTACCATACGATTGTCTCAAATCAGTAGAAAGGTGTTTGAGCCCTGAGGGTAAATAACAGATACTTCTCAAGAACTGTACATTGCTCATTTGCTTATTGACAATTGCACATTTAAAGGAACATGAAATTAATATTTCTGTTAACAAATGTACTTTGTCCTTTTGCTGTGAACCATACCCAAGTAGGCTCAGTAGCAGCAATGCACTACTGGGAGCTGGCAGGTGATTAGTGGCTACACACATATGTCTGTTGTCATTGGCTCACCAGATATGCTCAGATGTTTCCCAATTGTGCAATGCTTCTCTGGAGGAGACTAATATGTATTTAAAGGGACAGTCTACACCAGAATTTGTATTGTTTTAAAAGATAGATAATCCCTTTATTACCCATTCCCCAGTTTTGCATAACCAACACAGTTATATTAATATACTTTTAACCTCTGTGATTACCTTGTATCTAAGCCTCTGCAGACTGCCCCCTTATTTCAGTTCTTTTGACAGACTTGCAGTTTAGCCAATCAGTGCCTGCTCCCAGATAACTTCATGTGCACGAGCACAGTGTTATCTATATGAAATACATGAACTAACACCCTCTAGTGGTGAAAAACTGTTAAAATACATTCTTCAAGGTCTAAGAAATTAGCATATGAACCTCCTAGGTTAAGCTTTCAACTAAGAATACCAAGAGAACAAAGCAAAATTGGTGATAAAAGTAAATTGGAAAATTGTTTAAAATTACATGCCCTATCTGAATCATGAAAGTTTATTTTGGCCTAGACTGTCCCTTTAAACTTCTTTGCAGGGGTTAAACACATTTATATACATTTAATAGCACAATAATAAAATGCTCTAACACAATGTAGCATTTGCTTTTTGTTATTTTATCTTTCTTTAAACTGATTAAAATTTATCAAGGGACCTTCTCTGCCATTAGTGGGAAAATGTGCTCCTCCCACACATTGTTCAGAAGCAAATTCTGGAACAGCTTTTTTTTTTTTTTTTTTTTTTTACAAAGTGCTAAAAATCACTAGAAGCTTGTATATGTCGCTAGCAGTCTAAAAAAAGAATAAACACTAGCTTGTATATGTCACTAGCAGTCTAAAAAAAGAATAACCACTAGCTTGTATATGTCACTAGCAGTCTAAAAAAAGAATAACCACTAGCTTGTATATGTCACTAGCAGTCTAAAAAAAGAATAACCATAAATATACAAACAATATAAAATAAATATCACTAAAAGCTTGTATATGTCACTAGCAGTCTAAAGAAAGAATAACCATAAATATACAAACAATATAAAATAAATATCACTAAAAGCTTGTATATGTCACTGGCAGTCTAAAGAAAGACTAACCTCCTCTGGGAGGAAAACCATTGAACTCCAATTTGTATCCCTAAAACACCATTTATATTGCCCAGGAATCCTGAACATCCCGCACCCAAGCTTGAACGAAGAAGGAAAGTCTGCCCCCTACCAGATCCGGGGGGCATGCCCTTCATGCCATCTTGGACTCAATCGCAGGCTTCTTGGAATGTTTACACTTATTCCAAGACTGGTTGGACCTCAATGTAGGCTTAGATTGTTCCTGTTTAGAAGAGGAAGAGGAAGAATTTCCCTTGAAATTTCAAAAGGAGCGAAAATTACTCTCTCGTCATTTTTGTTTGTTTCTTTTATCCTGAGGGAGGAGATGACTCTTACCTCCCGTGATAGAGATAATTTCCGTCAGGCCAGGTCCAAACAAGGTCTTCCCCTTGTAAGGAATAGCTAGAATCTTAGACTTAGATGACACATCCGCAGACCAAGGCTTTAACCATAAGGCTCTGCGGGCTAGAATAGAGAAACGCGAAATCTTAGCTCCCAGCTTAAAAATTTGAAGGGATGCGTCCGTAATAAAAGCATTAGCTAATTTCAGAGCTTTAATCCTGTCTTGAATCTCCTTTAAGGAAGTCTCAGTTCTGAGAGATTCAGACAGCGCATCAAACCAATATGCTGCCACACTAGTGACGGTAGCAATGCACGCAGCTGGTTGCCATTGCAGACCCTGATGAACATAAATCTTCTTAAGTAAACCCTCTAACTTCTTGTCCATAGGATCTTTGAACGCACAACTATCCTCTATGGGAATAGTAGTTCTCTTGGCTAAGGTGGAAACAGCCCCTTCCGCCTTAGGAATTGTTTGCCAAGCCTCTTTGAAAGAGTCAGCTATGGGAAACATCTTCTTAAAAGTAGGAGAAGGAGAAAAGGGAATGCCTGGTCTCTCCCACTCCTTAGTAATGAATTCTGAAGCTCGCTTTGGAACCGGAAAGGAACTTCAAAATATCTGTCTAACTAGACTTCATAGAAGCAACCACTACCGTGGAGTCACAGTTGTCCAAAGTAACCAAAACCTCCCTGAGCAACAGGCGGAGGTGTTCTAGTTTAAAACTAAAAGTTACAACCTTTGAGTCCGTCAGAGGTAATGAACTTCAGGACCTTGGGAGGGTACCTCCGAAACTGCCACAATTGCATCAGAAACCTCACTTACTGAATGTCTGGATTTCCTCTTATGTTTGCCCTGCAACATTGGAAAAGCAGACAATGCATCAGAAATTGTAGAAGACATAAGGGAAGCTATGTCTTTTGAGGTAACTCCAGCAGTAGTTTGAGCAGAAACGCAGGGCACTGCTTGTGCGGGCGGTAAAATTTGGGACGCTTGGGGAGAAAGCAGCGGGAGAAAGCAGCGGGAGAAAGCAGCGGCATACCATGAATCTCGACATTAAACTCTTGGACAGCATCCACTTTTGAAAAGTTTTGCTCAGGATTTTTTTTTCCCTATAACTTACAACTCAATACATGAGGGACAGAAAGGGATTGGTGGTTCCACATTTGCATCAAAACACAAGGAGCAAGTAACATTTTGCAAGTCTCCTTGGTCCATACTGAAACACAATAGTATAAATGGGCAATAAAAATCTTAATTCTGACAACAACAAAAAATGAATGCAAAAAAACGTTACTGTCACTTTAATTTTAAACGGTTTCCTTTTTTCCTGCAAATCATTAAAGTTTAGCAAATAACAAATTAACAAAAAATAACACCTCTGCACCTCAGCAAACTGCTGAAGTGCTCCTACCTGACCCCAGTCAATCTTCCTCTCCTTTTAGCCCCAAACGACTCGTTAGCAGTAAACAACGATGCGCTGTTGAAAGAAGTAAATGCCGTCTCTGCACTAGCAACGCATGATAGCCCTCAGCATGCGACGCTAGAACCGACCAGCAAATTCTTCCTAATGTCGCACCACCCTCAGCCTCCGTTAACTGAAGCGCAACTAAAGTGGCACGCAAAACAGGAAGGACTGCCAATCGTGGGCGTCAACCTAATGCTGATGTGAAACCACCAGAGCCATACAAAATAAAAACGTATGCCTTCCTAAAGCTTTGCTCCAGCCCCAGTGCCTGCAAAATCACGCTGCCCAAACACTTTCACTCCAAGAAAGATTAAATGTCCCAAAAAAAAAGGGCCAGATCTCTCATAGCCCCTTATGTTCAATGTGTACTAACTGTATTTCTGAGCATTCTTTCTCCCAGAAATTTAAGCAGCACTTACTTTAACTTTTTCCTGGCAGCAAGGCAGCTCCCAGGCTTGAGAGGTCCTCTCCCTCACATCGACCTGAGAAGAATGAAGTGCTGAGTCAATGCTTTACCTCAGACTAAAGGAAATAGGGCAGCAAGAAACATGGGAGGCGCAGTGAGAATTATGTCCCACAAGTTCCCATTGTTCTAAACCCACCAAAGCTCTACTGAAGAGACTGATATGGACTACGGCTACACTCTAGGACAAAGCACCACAATCTTGCACCACTTTAAAAATAATAAACTCTTGATTGAAGAATCTTTTCTAACACCTCACTTTACCACTTCCTAACACTAATGTAGGCAAAGAGAATGACTGGAGTGGGAGGGAAGGGAGGAGCTATTTAACAGCTCTGCTGTGGTGCTCTTTGCCGCCTCCTGCTGACCAGGAGGTGAATATCCCATTAGTAATTAAGATGATCCGTGGACTCATTGTGTCTTTTTTTTTTAATCTTTTATTTTAAGGTCAGAAATGAAAAACAAAATACGAGCTTACAGGCAATATACAAAAATAAAAAGACAAGATTAAATATATCTTGACAGTAACAATAGTAATAAGCATCTAAATATTTTTCGATTCTTAAGGCATTGCTGACACATTTTCTCTACATAAATCCTAAAATCCAACAAAAAAAAAAAAAGAAAAGAAAAGGGGGGGGAAATGGGGGTGTCCCCTCCACTCCATCATCCCAGTGTCCTATATACATCTCCGTCTCCTCCCCCCTCCTCCACTCGACCCTCTAAGATAAATTATTAATACCATGCTACTGGAAATATATCACGTAAAATTAAACCTTCAAAGTATGCAGATTTCTGGAATGATTTAGTAAGTATATATTGTGTAGAAAGGGGGTAAAACTTTATGAATTTTAACCATTTATTAAAAAAACCTTGTATTTGCTTATCACATGTACTGCATACATTATATTGCTCAAACATAATCTGTGCTTTGACCGCTTGTAGGAATAAACTGAAAGGAGGTTTATTATTTTTCCAGTTTTTCAAAATCAAGTTCCTTACTATTAGAATAACAGTATTAGCTAAATTATGAGATACTACATCCGATACCAAAAACACTATGGTCTTTGGATCGAAAAATAAGTGCTCCTTTGTGTTCTTATTTAACCAATGTTTTACCTTATGCCATAATTGGTTTATTTTCGGGCAAAACCAGAAACAATGGAGTAAGTTCGCTGCAGGAAATTGACATTTATAACACTGGCCTTGCGTTTCTGAAGACCAACAAGCAAGTCTTTTTGGTGAAATATACGCGTTATTAAGAAATTTTAAATGAGATTCCTTCCAGGAGGAAGGAAGGAGAGCATCGCTCACCCACTTAAAACTTTTACTAAGAGCATTCCCTTTATAGCCGGAGATTAAACTAAACTGTTCTAGTATTTTAAGTGCTTTAGGTATGTTTCTTTTAGTATTTTTAAAATACAATAACAGGTCATCGGCATATAGTGAAAGAACAAAGGTTTGCAATCATAACTTTATTCCCGACATTTCCTGTCTAAGATAAATTGCTAGGGGTTCTATGGCAATATTAAAAAGGAGGGGAGAGAGTGGACAACCCTGTCGTGTCCCTTTTTCTAATTTAAACGGTGTTTGACTACCGTTAATCAAGATAGACGAGATGGGGAAGTTATATATAGATTTGACAAAATGTGTTATATTCCCGGAGAAGCCAAAGTTGGACAAGGAATTATAAAGATGTTGCCATATGATAGAGTAAAAAGCCTTCTCAGCGTCAATCAGCACCATGGCAAAGTCCTCTTTACAAGTTACTTTATCCCTATGCAATTCGTTCCATAGATGTTCAAGAATCATATATGTTCTGCAGATATTTTTTGTAGGGGATCTACCTATCATAAAGCCCGATTGATCTGCATGGATAATTCCCTGTAATACGTTTTTAAGTCTATTAGCAATGATGGTCGTAAGTAGTTTATAGTCTACGTTTAGTAGAGAGATCGGTCTATAAGAACCCGGGTCTGATGGCTCTTTGTTCTTTTTAAGTAGCAGAGTGATGATTGACGCTGAGAAGAATCTAGACATAGCTTTTTTTTTTAAATATAATACTCATTAAACAGCGTGGTGAGAATGGGAGCAATCTCAACTTTAAGCAATCTGTAAAACTCGGCAGGTAATTGGTCTGGACCTGGGGCCTTGCCAAGTTTGGATTCTTCTATGGCTTTTATAACTTCAATTATTGTTATAGGGAGGTTCAGTACTTCAATCTGATCAGGGGGAACTACTGGACATATGATATTGTTCCAGAACCTCGCGTTATCCTCCACATCAATAGTTTTCCTTGCATAAATCTTTTGATAGAAATTAAAAAACACGCTCTTGATGTCTGCCAACGAAGTATAATTCTTATCACCAACTACAATCTGCTCAATCACATTATTCTTTTTCCTGACCTTATCGAGTCTGGCAAGATATTTGGCAGATTTACCATAATGTCCAGTATAAAGGGCATTCATTCTCATTTCTTCGTTAGTCAATTTGGATTTTAAGAAAAGATCCCTGTCTTGCCTGGCCAAATTATATTTATCCCATAATTTTTTTAGCGGAGTATTTACATATTTTCTATAAGCGTTCGTAACTGTATTTGCTAACTGTAGTTTGCGTGCTTTATACTTCTTTTTGGCTGTGATCATATAGGCTTTAATCTGCCCTCTGAAAAATGCCTTTGCGGCTTCCCAGAAAATTTCTGGTTTGTCTAAGTAAAGACAATTATCAGAGCTATATTCTTGCCATTTATGTCGTAGCCAATATTGAAATGGCATATTATTTATTAATTGCTTCGGGAAATAAAAATTATTTGTTACTTCTACCGAGAGAGGGCGAGGTTCAATTTCAAGGGAAATTATAGCATGGTCAGTAACCACAATCTCATTTATCTGAGCCTTAGTTCTAACTTTGAGGAGAGGACTAGAAATTAAAAAAAAGTCAATCCGAGAGAAGGATCTATGGGATTTAGACTCACACTTATATGTTTTAGTATCGGGGTGTTGAATGCGCCAAATGTCATGGAGTTTAAGATTTTTACAAATCTGACGAAATATATTTTTGGGGCGGGGGGGGTAGACTGCTTAGGCGAAAATCTATCCAGAGCGGGCATAGCGGTTAAGTTAAAATCGCCTGCCACTATAATCTTCTTATCTAAGTTAGGAGATAATTTGGTGGTAATTTCATCCCAAAAAGCCTGGTCTAAGTTATTAGGCCCATAGATATAAAAAAATACATAGGGGACCCCAGCAATCTCTATATGTAAAATTATCCACCTGTCCTGCGGATCAATTTTAATGTTCTGGATGTTGTATTGTAAATTTTTATTAATGAGAAAAGCAACCCCCTTCCTCCTCCTGTGACAATCTGAGGCAATAACCTTTCCTATCCATTTACACCTAAACTTCTCCATCTCTGCTTTCTTTAGATGCGTCTCCTGCAACCAAACAACATCTGGTTTATATCTAGCGAGTTGCCTAATAATTATTTTCCTTTTGCTAGGAGATGTTACTCCACCAATGTTCCAAGAAGACATTTAAATTTGTCTAGCATTCTACTAAAATATCAAAAGTATGGATACCAAGGCAAAGCATGTGTCTTATCCACATGGGCGCGGGGGGGGAGATGAGAGGTGAAGGGGAGGGGGAAAAAAAATTCATCGTGTCTTAAAAAAGAAAGCTTGTATATGTCACTAGCAGTCTAAAGAAAGAATAACCATAAATATACAAACAATATAAAATAAATATCACTAAAAGCTTGTATATGTCACTAGCAGTCTAAAGAAAGAATAACCATAAATATATAAACAATATAAAATAAATATACGCACAATATAAAATACACACACTATATAAAATATACACACAAGACTTCCGGTGGGCAGCTCATCAAGATGGCCACTGCTTCACACTGCTCTGTGAAGGACAACTGCTCTTAAAAGAATTGTGGCCGAATCTTAAAGGGACACTGAACCCAAAAAAATTATTTCGGGATTCAGATAGAACATGAAATTTTAAGCAACTTTCTAATTTACTCCTATTATCAATTTTTCTTTATTCTCTTTATATCTTTATTTGAAATGCAAGAATGTAAGTTTAGATGCCGGCCCATTTTTGGTGAACAACCTGGGTTGTCCTTGCTGATTGGTGGATAAATTCATCTACCAATAAAAACATGCTCTCCAGAGTTCTGAACCCAAAAAAAGCTTAGATGCATTCTTTTTCAAATAAAGATAGCAAGAGAACGAAGAAAAATTGATAATAGGAGTCAATTAGAAAGTTGTTAAAAATTGTATGCTCTATCTGAATCACAAAAGAAAAAAATTGGGTTCAGTGTCCCTTTAAGTCATCCAAATCTCCCTTGGCAATAAATGTGCCTGGGAAACTTACAGGATCAGGTGTGCTCACTCTGACAGCAAACAAGATGGAGTGCACTATTTCTTCCCTCATGGATGTTTTTCAGCCTTTGCTTGACTCCTTGACAGCTGCTATGGAGGGGCTTTTCTGGGAGGCTCGTGCGCTTCATACGACTGACCATCCAAAAATCTCTCCTGCCGGTTTGATAGTGCCTCAGCAGATCTCATCAGTCAAGATGTATACAGGCGGGGCATCCTTGACATCGACCATTTTAGAGCCCGGCATGGCAACTTCAGCGAAGGATCAATGCTCTACCACTGCCCTAATACAGACAAGTTGCTGGGTTACACTGAAAGCTTGGATAAGTAGAGTAAACAAAATGAAACACCCTGCTCACGCTTCTGAAGAAACCGATTATGCATTTGATGCATTATCACGCGATTTGAGTATGGAATCTGATAACTCCGCAAGCTTCGTCACATACTCTCCTCGGCTCCATGTCTATACAGCCAACATTTCACTGTCTCTCAGCACTACAGCTGCACACCACTTCAGACATGAAGCCAGATACAGACTACCAGATGGATTGGTCCCACCGAAAACAGGAGTGGGATGATAATGTGTGGCAGGAGGGTCACATAACTCAGATTAGTGCACCTCTATTTGTACAATGTGGCACTCTCAATTCTGGCTTGTGAGTAAATTAGTTATATAGTTTATACAGTTGCTTTTATTTGTTTAACCTCAATATCTACTGACCCTATGGCAATCTGACATTAGAAAATTCCTGTGTAACTGCCATAGACACTTTGTCTGAAATCATTGCTCTATTGCCCATATGCAGTCAACAACTATGCAAACATAAATCGGATCTTTACTGCAATGTCTCAGCATACAATGGAACATTCTACATATAATGCCGTATTATTTAAACCAGCTATAGTCACTTTGATTGCCAGACTTATTAGCTGGTCAGATCTGAATTTTACAGGACACTTTTGCAAACTGGATAGTACGTGGAAATGTCTCAATATGTTAGACTTAATCATTTGGCTATGATATAATCAGGTCAAAAATTCAGCTCTGTGGAAAGTTTGCAGCTATCTTTTTAATATCATACAATATAGTGCAAGCATGAGAAAACTGATACAGAATATTAAAATAAACAGTAGTTGAGATAGCACTACTAATGATTAGGGGGTTTATATTTTGATCTATACCAAAAGAGGGAGAATCAGGGCTATTTTCTACCAAATGCCAAGTATAAAGAGGTCCCTCTCACAAAGACCCCAGGGGAGACAGGGAATCAACAAAAGATATATATACTGGCTCTAGAAAAGCTAAGGTAGTGAACTATAGAAAATAGATATTCTCCAAAATATGCAAAGAGATTATTTGTTAAAGAACAATAGAATCATTTAATAAAGAACAATAAAATCTTAAAACAATTCATAAATAGTAGTAAATTGTGCAAATAGGCAATTAAAATGTATTCTAAGTATAGGTTAAGAACACCTAACCACTTAAGATGAGCTCGTAGAAAGCAAATTAAAGAAGGGTGGTGTAGATATAGAATTCCCTAAACATTGGAATGTATAGTAAAATGAAATGGCCTATATAACGGTCCTATTGGTAATTATACTGGACGTCCAGTGTAGCTTATACAATAAAATAGTGAAATATATATAATTAAAAGTATCCTATTGAATAGTAATGATTCTTATACATTAAAAGGGTTAAGCTGTCAAAACGTTCAACCGTGAAATAATACACAAGCTGTGTCAGGATATAGCCGATGACTTATGGCATAAACGCTATAGGGTCTCTGAAGGTAGCGTGTGTCAAAGTAAGACAAAGTTTAGCCCTCATATGTAAATGATCATGCTCTATGAGTATCGGATCATATTATTAACCATAAGAGAGTGGTACCTTTTAACGGCCGATATAGAAGATTCGCTTTGGGCATAAACTGCCAATCGTCTCTGTCCTGTTGCAGCTCTGGGGTGTGTTTTCTTCTTTACCGGTACTCCTGTGACCAGTGTAGCTCGATGTCTTCTGTTCCCCATCTGCGAGCGTTCCAAACCATGTGTGCTGTTAGCGTTGCAGCTTCTAATCTCAACTGTTGGCTAGCGTGGGCGTCTCGAACAGCTGATGTTCGGTGTTAGTCAATTTGTGTGTGTCGGCTGACGTATTTTTCATGTCACGGCTTAGTAGCCTCAGCACTTTTCTGTTGAGCGTCTCTGCAGTCTGTATCCGTATGGTTTATAGCTGATAGGCTTTTCTTCTCTGTATTAGAGTGAGATGATGTGTGAACACTTCAACGCGTTTCTCCCCTCACTCGGGGCTTTATCAAGAAGTGTTACCTATTTGTTCATGGGTACTAATATACCTGTTCCTATTGCCATTTTATTGGATAATTAGGATTGTTGGTGTGTTTAGAATCTTCTCTTACTTAAGGTGGTGTATACCGATCATCCTTTGGTATTTTCAAAGTCCATAGATATTCATGGTTCACATCAATTTATTGGATTTAGTACATATAGTTATTTTAAAAATATATAAAAATAACCAGATACTTTATATAGTCCAAGAATATGCAATATATAATATCTACATAAAAAGACAATTGATCAATCAGAAAGTTGATCAGTAAAAGAACTGATACATAAAAGAGTTAATACATAGACCAGATTGATATAATATTATATTTTGATCTACCCTAAAGTACAAAGGAATGCTTTATATAAAATGCCATTATTCTGCTTAAATCAAACCTATGTGCAGTAAATTATTGTGCAGCAAAATAGATCAATTGGCTTTCTCGCCATCAAATGGGAAAGTTTGGGGGACAGACCATGAGAAAGCTTTGGTATATATGTGCAGTAAACAGATAGTCTTCATGAAATGAATGTACCATCGTGTAATCTTGTTTCACATCCTATTTAATTACCTACTGTATAAATGAGTCACGGGATAATATGGTCATGGTAAGGTGTCTTTGTAATGAATGCCCTCTATTTTTATATTTGTTACAACAAGTGCTCTATGATAATGTCTACTTGAAATATCTTTACTAATCCCTTGAATAGCACTGGTCGATCTGTCTGTATTCACTTGCATGTTGTAAACCTGAACTTCTCAATAAAAAGAAGTTTAAAAATATATATATATATATACAGTTATATATATATATATATATATATATACATACAATATAAAATAAACACAATATAAAATATACACACTGTTATGAAACAAATAAGTACTAAATGTACAAACAAACTGAAGAAAAATCATTTATACTTCCTATATACTTGCACTTGGTTCTGTATTTCATTACTTAACAACAAGGTACGTTACTATGGTGATAAAAAGTAGTTTTACCTCTCTCAGTACTGTGCTTTTATATCCCCGATACAGTCCTCGCATACCCTGCGATAGAGAAAAAAAGCAACTGTGTCATTTTGTGTGCACAAGAAAAGAAAGTATTGTTTAACCAGACAGTCTAACACAATAATTACATGCTCTGAATTAGAGAAGGCCAATTGGCAGCCACATGGGTCACATGGGGCCCTCTGGGATAGTTTTTTTTGTTTATTATTTTTGTGGCCTTAGGAAAAAAGCAAAACGTGCGCCATTATTGTTTTTGTGGCATTAGGAAAAAGCAGAACGCGTGACATTATTGTTTTTGTGGCATTAGGAAAAAGCAGAACGCGTGACATTATTGTTTTTGTGGCATTAGGAAAAAGCAGAACGCGTGACATTATTGTTTTTGTGGCATTAGGAAAAAGCAGAACACACGCCATTATTGTTTTTGTGACCACTAGGAAAAAGCAGAACGTACGTCATTATTGTTTTTGTGACCTCTAGGAAAAAGCAGAACGTACGCCATTATTGTTTTTGTGACCTCTAGGAAAAAGCAGAACGTGCCCCATTATTGTTTTTGTGACCTCTAGGAAAAAGCAGAATGTGCGCCATTATTTTTGTGGCCTCTAGGAAAAAGCAGAACGTGACCCATTATTGTTTTTGTGACCTCTAGGAAAAAGCAGAATGTGCGCCATTATTGTTTTTGTGACCTCTAGGAAAAAGCAGAAGTGCGCTATTATTGTTTTTGTGACCTCTAGGAAAAAGCAAAACGCGCGCCATTATTGATTTTGTGGCATTAGGAAAATGCAGAACGTGCGCCATTATTGTTTTTGTGGCATTAGGAAAAAGCAGAACGTGCGCCATTATTGTTTTTGTGGCATTAGGAAAAAGCAGAACGCGCGCTATTATTGTTTTTTGTGGCATTAGGAAAAAGCAGAACACGCGCCATAATTGTTTTTGTGACCTTAGGAAAAAGCAGAATGTGCGCCATTATTAGTTTTGATATCACCATATCAGGCTGACTGCTATATACAGGCAGCTTTATTAGATATCACCATATCAGTCTGACTGCTATATACAGGCAGCTTTATTAGATATCACCATATCAGTCTAACTGCTATATACAGGCAGCTTTATTAGATATCACCATATCAGTCTGACTGCTATACAGGGAGTGCAGAATTATTAGGCAAATTAGTATTTTGACCACATCATCCTCTTTATGCATGTTGTCTTACTCCAAGCTGTATAGGCTCAAAAGCCTACTACCAATTAAGCATATTAGGTGATGTGCATCTCTGTAATGAGAAGGGGTGTGGTCTAATGACATCAACACCCTATATCAGGTGTGCATAATTATTAGGCAACTTCCTTTCCTTTGGCAAAATGGGTCAAAAGAAGGACTTGACAGGCTCAGAAAAGTCAAAAATAGTGAGATATCTTGCAGAGGGATGCAGCACTCTTAAAATTGCAAAGCTTCTGAAGCGTGATCATCAAACAATCAAGCGTTTCATTCAAAATAGTCAACAGGGTCGCAAGAAGCATGTGGAAAAACCAAAGCGCAAAATAACTGCCCATGAACTGAGAAAAGTCAAGCGTGCAGCTGCCAAGATGCCACTTGCCACCAGTTTGGCCATATTTCAGAGCTGCAACATCACTGGAGTGCCCAAAAGCACAAGGTATGCAATACTCAGAGACATGGCCAAGGTAAGAAAGGCTGAAAGACGACCACCACTGAACAAGACACACAAGCTGAAACGTCAAGACTGGGCCAAGAAATATCTCAAGACTGAATTTTCTAAGGTTTTATGGACTGATGAAATGAGAGTGAGTCTTGATGGGCCAGATGGATGGGCCCGTGGCTGGATTGGTAAAGGACAGAGAGCTCCAGTCCAACTCAGACGCCAGCAAGGTGGAGGTGGAGTACTGGTTTGGGCTGGTATCATCAAAGATGAGCTTGTGGGGCCTTTTCGGGTTGAGGATGGAGTCAAGCTCAACTCCCAGTCCTACTGCCAGTTTCTGGAAGACACCTTCTTCAAGCAGTGGTACAGGAAGAAGTCTGCATCCTTCAAGAAAAACATGATTTTCATGCAGGACAATGCTCCATCACACGCGTCCAAGTACTCCACAGCGTGGCTGGCAAGAAAGAGTATAAAAGAAGAAAATCTAATGACATGGCCTCCTTGTTCACCTGATCTGAACCCCATTGAGAACCTGTGGTCCATCATCAAATGTGAGATTTACAAGGAGGGAAAACAGTACACCTCTCTGAACAGTGTCTGGGAGGCTGTGGTTGCTGCTGCACGCAATGTTGATGGTGAACAGATCAAAACACTGACAGAATCCATGGATGGCAGGCTTTTGAGTGTCCTTGCAAAGAAAGGTGGCTATATTGGTCACTGATTTGTTTTTGTTTTGTTTTTGAATGTCAGAAATGTATATTTGTGAATGTTGAGATGTTATATTGGTTTCACTGGTAAAAATAAATAATTGAAATGGGTATATATTTGTTTTTTGTTAAGTTCCCTAATAATTATGCACAGTAATAGTCACCTGCACACACAGATATCCCCCTAAAATAGCTATAACTAAAAACAAACTAAAAACTACTTCCAAAACTATTCAGCTTTGATATTAATGAGTTTTTGTTGGGTTCATTGAGAACATGGTTGTTGTTCAATAATAAAATTAATCCTCAAAAATACAACTTGCCTAATAATTCTGCACTCCCTGTATACAGGCAGCTTTATTAGATATCACCATATCAGTCTGACTGCTATATACAGGCAGCTTTATTAGATATCACCATATCAGTCTGACTGCTATATACAGGCAGCTTTATTAGATATCATCATATCAGTCTGACTGCTATATACAGGCAGCTTTATTAGATATCACCATATCAGTCTGACTGCTATATACAGGCAGCTTTATTAGATATCACTATATCAGTCTGACTGCTATATACAGGCAGCTTTATTAGATATCACCATATCAGTCTGACTGCTATATACAGGCAGCTTTATTAGATATCACCATATCAGTCTGACTGCTATATACAGGCAGCTTTATTAGATATCACTATATCAGTCTGACTGCTATATACAGGCAGCTTTATTAGATATCACCTAATCAGTCTGACTGCTATATACAGGCAGCTTTATTAGATATCACCATATCAGTCTGACTGCTATATACAGGCAGCTTTATTAGATATCACCATATCAGTCTGACTGCTATATACAGGCAGCTTTATTAGATATCACTATATCAGTTTGACTGCTATATATAGGCAGCTTTATTAGATATCACCATATCAGTCTGACTGCTATATACAGGCAGCTTTATTAGATATCACCATATCAGTCTGACTGCTATATATAGGCAGCTTTATTAGATATCACCATATCAGTCTGACTGCTATATACAGGCAGCTTTATTAGATATCACTATATCAGTCTCTCATTCTTTATGTTTAGTCACAGCAAATGAATTATGACTCCTTATTACTAGTGGTGGGAACTTCCTGAGCACAGGCTCACCCTAAATTTCCCTACACAACCTTATCCCTCCTTTTGTTTTACATATAGCAAAGTAGAAAAAGAGAAAAGCAAAATAAAAAATAAATGTTCCATAGATTAAGGGGACAGTGTAGAGTAAAATTGTTTCACATTAATGCATTGACAATGACTTGTTATACCGGCTGCAGAGTATAACATGTATGGGAAATTGCCCCTTTAGGGTTATTTTTGTATATGAAATAGCCGATTCTGCTAATTGAAAACACAACCCAATCAAATGGGCTGAGCTTACAGTGAGAACAGATGTTATTATCTTATCTCTGTATATTTACAAAAATTAATCCTTATCTTATTTCTCACTGTATGTACAGCGAGACCAATAATTAGAACCGGATGATAAAAAACTAGATGACATGGAGAGAAATGTCACAAGATCTTTGGGCTTTGTGGTTAAGCACTATAACATAAGTGTCTCTTTTTCACATCTAAAACCTTGCGTAGCAGATAAACAGCTCTCAAGCTAAAATTTGCATTTGTAAAATTATCGGAGGTACCTCGCAATACTGACAAGGCTTCTTAGATTATCTCCCCAGAGAGGAGACCTTTAGATCATCGGCCCTTGGAGAGAACAAAAGAAAATCAACATTTAAGTATTACTCTGTCGCAACCCTCAACAGGAGTGTGATTTTTGTTTTTAGGAGTTGAAAGCTCTTTTATTTGTTTCAAGCGATTGCCACACTGAGCCGCTGAGGCAGCCCACCCGCAGAACGCTATTTTCGCTATTTGGCTGAAAGGTGATGTTTCCACCTATTAGTCAATAGTCGTGCGGGAAATCCTGCTTGGCACCGTATATTGCGAAAAGCTAGGATTTACCATCACTTTAAGCAGCTATTTGTAAACTATATAGCGCTGCGGAATCTGTTGGTGCTCTACAAATAACCGATAATAATAATAATAATAATACACTAGAGCAAGTAAAATGCGTCACGGAGAACACAATAAAGGGGAGATATGTACTATACAATGTCCCTTTAAACTGCTGATTATTATTATTATTATCATTTATTTGTTAAGCGCCAACAGACTGCAGCACTTTAAACATAAGTATAATATGCAAACGTAGCCTTTATAAGAAGCAAATGGGTAAAGGATCCTCCCTAGAGTTGCACCTTATATGAGATCTACAAGACAGCTGGGCACGTAGGCTACATGCTAGGCGGGATCATGACAAGATAAGCGAGGCACTACAGTAACAAGAGGTTAGTGTACATTATATCCCTGAACAGTCTTTAGGGAGCGCTTGAAACATTGAAAACTAGGGGAGAGTCTTGTGGAGCGAGGCAGAGAGTCTGGAGAAGTCCTGTAAACGGGAGTGTGAGGAGGTAACAAGAGAGGAGGAGAGTAGGAGGTCATGAGCGGAGCGAAGGGGACGGGAGGGAGAGTATCTGGAGACAAGGTCTGAGATGTAGGGGGAGAGCAGTGCAGTAGAGGGCTTTGTGTGTCAGAGGGAGAATTGGAAGCCAGTGAAGGGATTGGCAGAGAGGTGCAGCAGATGAAGAGAGACGTGACAGGAAGATCAGCCTGGCAGAGGCATTCATTATGGATTTTAAAAGGAGCTAGGCGGCAGCTGGGGAGACCAGAGAGGATAGAGTTGCAATAGTCAAGGTGAGAAATGAAGAGAGAGTTTTGAAGATGTTTATAAGGTGGAACCAGTTAGAGCTAAAATTATCAAACAAAAGGAGAATTCTCCTTGTAATTCTTCTATGTGTTCACCTCAGATCTCCTTTAGAGAAGCGCATCTGTGCGCTCAAATTTATCAAAAGAAGTTTTTTTCTTTGCGCTTCTCCATAGCAGAGATGAGGAGAACTAACTAAACATTTCTCTAGTCGGATTAGTATCTGCGCCTTATTTATCACTGAAAATAAACAACTATTCTCTATGTCAGTCATATGTAAGCCAATAGAAATCTTTATACAGCCCCCCTAGTAGTTTTGTTAATGCCCCTCTTCAACAAACTGTCACGGAAGAAAATAGATCTACATTTTCATTGTTTTTGTGCTTCAAATTTAGCGCCTCTTTTATATCTTATTTTTATGCCCCAATAGATACAATTTTCGTGCTCTGTTATATATATATTATTTTGGCACTCCATTATATATTTTTTTATCACGCCAATATAAATTATTATTGCGCTCCAATAAACATTATTAATGCGCTTTGTTATAGATCATTTTTGCACCTTTTAGAGCCCTCTTTTTTTGTAACTTTGCTTCTACAACTGGTAGAGAATATATTTCTAATGCTGTTCTCCACAGTAGCTATGGAGAACTTTAATGCAGGAGATCTTTCAGTAATGTATAGGAGAATCTAATGAGGAGACCTATATGAAATAAGACAAAAATGATCTAATTTAACCGTTTTTGGAGCACATGTTCTCCAAGGAGAATGGGAACAGTAAAGGAGAATTTTACAGTCAAACTTGCCTAATTTTAGGCACATTTTTGAATGATAAATAAAGGCATTATTTCTCATACTAACTGACCCCAAGGTATCAGGGCTTGCAGGGTTGGGTAATGATGTAATTATCCACAGTTATATAAAGTTAGGGAGTCTAGATTTTGGAAGAAGGGGGGGATATAATGAGTTCCGCTGTAGAGACATTTAGCTTAAGGTAGTGAGAGGACATCCAGGATGAAATATTAGAAAGACAGTTAGTGACACGAGTTAGATAGGAAGGAGATAGGTCTGGTGCAGAGGAAGATCTGGGTATCATCAGTATACAAATTATACTGAAACCCATGGGACTTTATTAAAGGGACATAATAAAAAAATGTTAAGGTAAGCATCCTTCAAATCCACTGCGGTCATGTACTGACCCTCCTGGATCATAGGTAGGATTGTCCGAATAGTTTCCATTTTGAACAATGGAACTCTGAGGAATTTGTTTAAGATCTTTAGATCCAAAATTGGTCTGAAGGTTCCCTCTTTTTTGGGAACCACAAACAGATTTGAATAAAATCCCTTTCCTTGTTCCATCTGTGGAACTGGATGGATCACTCCCATTATTAGGAGGTCTTGCACACAGCGTAAGAATGCCTCTTTCTTTATCTGGTTTACAGATAATCTCGAAAGGTGAAATCTCCCTTGTGGGGGGGAAGCTTTGAAGTCCAGAAGATATCCCTGAGATATGATCTCCAACGCCCAGGGATCCTGAACATCTCTTGCCCACGCCTGGACGAAGAGAGAAAGTCTGCCCCCTACTTGATCCGTTGCCGGATAGGGGGCCGTTCCTTCATGCTGTCTTAGAGGCAGCAGCAGGCTTTCTGGCCTGCTTGCCTTTGCTACAGGCCTGGTTAGATTTCCAGGCCGGCTTGGATTGCGCAAAAGTTCCCTCTTGTTTTGTAGCAGAGGATGTTGATGCTGCACCTGCCTTGAAGTTTCGAAAGGCACGAAAATTAGACTGTTTGGCCCTTGATTTGGCCCTGTCCTGAGGAAGGGTATGACCCTTACCTCCAGTAATGTCAGCAATAATTTCCTTCAAACCAGGCCCGAATAGGGTCTGCCCCTTGAAGGGAATGTTAAGTAATTTAGACTTTGAAGTCACGTCAGCTGACCAAGATTTAAGCCATAGCGCCCTACGCGCCTGGATGGCGAATCCAGAATTCTTAGCCGTTAGTTTAGTCAAATGAACAATGGCATCAGAAACAAAAGAATTAGCTAGCTTAAGTGTTCAAAGCTTGTCAAGTATTTCAGTAAATGGAGTAGCTGTCTGAAAGGCCTCTTCCAGAGACTCAAACCAGAACGCCGCAGCAGCAGTGACAGGAGCAATGCATGCAAGGGGCTGCAGGATAAAACCTTGTTGAATAAACATTTTCTTAAGGTAACCTTCTAATTTTTTATACATTGGATCTGAAAAAGCACAACTGTCCTTGACAGGGATAGTGGTACGCTTTGCTAAAGTAGAAACTGCTCCCTCCACCTTAGGGACCGTCTGCCATATGTCCCGTGTGGCGGCGTCTATTGGAAACATTTTTCTAAAAATTGGAGTGGGGGAAAACGGCACACCGGGTCTGTCCCACTCCTTAGGCATAACTTCCCCCTCGTCAGAATCCTCTGGTGATAATTCTTTTAAAGATAACAGCTGATCTTTATTGTTTAAAGTGAAATCAATACATTTAGTACACATTCTCCTATGGGGTTCCACCATGGCTTTTAAACATAATGAACAAGGAGTTTCCTCTATGTCAGACATGTTTATACAGGCTAGCAATGAGACTAGCAAGCTTGGAAAACACTTTAAATCAAGTTAATAAGCAATATAAAAAAACGTTACTGTGCCTTTAAGAGAAACAAATTTTGCCAAAATTTGAAATAACAGTGAAAAAAGTCAGTTAAACTAACGAAATTTTTACAGTGTATGTAACAAGTTAGCAGAGCATTGCACCCACTTGCAAATGGATGATTAACCCCTTAATACAAAAAACAGATTAACAAAACGAAAAATATGTTTTTTAAACAGTCATAACAACTGCCACAGCTCCTACTTTTGAAGCCTTTTGAGCCCTTCAGAGATGTCCTATAGCATGCAGGGGACTGCTGAGGGAAGCTGAATGTCACAGTTTGTAATTTTAACTGCACCAACTTTAACTTTTATACTATAACAGTGGAAAGCCTCAGGAAACAGTTTCTAGGCAAAAATAAAGCCAGCCATGTGGAAAAAACTAGGCCCCAATAAGTTTTATCACCAAAGCATATATAAAAACGATTAAAACATGCCAGCAAACGTTTTATATTGCACATTAATCAGAGTATATACCTCTGATAGCAAGCCTGATACTAGTCGCTATTAAATCACTGTATTTAGGCTTTAACTTACATTAATCCGGTATCAGCAGCATTTTCTAGCAAATTCCATCCCTAGAAAAATATACCTACACCATTCAGCCTTATTTATTTAACACAATGGGACTAAAAGCCTTTAACATCCAAGCAGTACAATTCTAAACTGTGCTCTTTCAACAATAGGATAATATATATATATTCTGCTATTTAACTGCAATTTATCCTAATACAGAATTAACTTACAATATCAGAACTTGCACAGATGATTTACTTAGCAAATCAGATACAGATTTAACAATACCTAGGCTTATGACTACCAATTTAAAATACAATATACTTCACCAATTTTTGAACCAATTCGTAGCGGTCTTTAGGTCATCTCAGAAGACAGATAAGTAATTTTTGCAATCAATGAGAAGGAGGTAGTCAGCTTGTTTAGATTGGTTTCAAAATGCCAGCAGCAGATATCATCCAAAGTTAAAACAGCCTTCTTTTCCTATTTCTCTGTTGCTTACTTATATATGTTTTCAATCATTGATGACATCATGTGGGTGGCACTACGGGAGCTGATCTTCCCATTGGTTATCTGGGAAATCTAATCGGATTGGCCCTTGGAAATTTCATTTTTAACAGCCAGAAAGAACCTTCTGGCTGTAGTTCTTGCAACATAACATCAGGTGGCAGCACAAACAGACAGTACAAAAACAATGCAGCATGACAATACATACAAATTCATTTAACCAACATCTTTAGCCAGTGAAATATTTCTTTAAACTATGTAATAACTGCCATAATTTCTTGTATTAATCTATCCAAATATTAATTATAGGTGAAGTGGCATCAGATTAATTTCCTGATCGTTTTGATATGAAATATCAAATATATCTAACATTATATTAAAATAATTTATATTTCATTTAGTCTAACAGAAAATATATATCTCATAGTCATATCACATCAAAGTAACTTCCATATCTTCATCTCACTATATTTTAAAAGATGTATTTGAAACTTTATAAACATTTATTGCACATTCATATGATATGATATTTCATTTCATGCAGGCATTCCATCTGAAATAAAGTAATAAGTGTCATTAATTATTTTTTCCAGGTCCACAAGTATTTATTTATATTCTAAAAAACACAGAGGTTGGGGCGGAGTCTGGCCACGCTGGGACATGGCCGCTCAGTGAGGTTGCTCTGTGGGACCGGAGTTTGTCTTGCACACTTGTACCTAGCTGTGGATAAAATACAGGCACCTAGAGGTGTCGGAACACATGAGGAACAGAACCGCCGCACTTGGGATAACAAATAAGTCCTGAACAGACCGCAAACATCCGAAGAGGCTCACAGTGTTCAGGAGATAGCGGTCGCCATCTTGGATTTTCCCCACGAGGCTCAGGCAGCATACGACTGCAACAGGACCAGGTATTATTAAAGTGGGTACTCGAAATGCTACTACTCATCAGGCACAAGGGCTAACACACATGCCAGAGACTCTAACCATAGTATACGTTAGCACAAATAGTAATTTCAACGGCATATACCTGCTCCTTAGTACAGGTTAACAGAGCTACCATAATGCCCCCATAAGTGGACATAACTTATTTGTCTAACATACTACAAAACATACAGGACATGTCGCTAACCAGTGGATTTGATGTTACAAGTATAAGGAAAATCTGGATATAGCTTTTTTTCTTATTTTCCTCCCTTTTTTTCATTTTAAAAGAAAACAAAAATAAACATGAAGCTGCTCTTTTCTGAGGGGGGAAAACAGATATGGAAATGAAGATACACATTAAATAGCATGACAAATACATATGCTTATATCTCAAATATACTGAATGTGTGTTCAGAAGAAACAGTTGGGATGGCTTGTTATGTTTTATAACTTGGCTTATAACTTCAGGGAGCAATGTGCCATTTCCTACTAGCAACTCAATAATTGAATAGCAGGTGCTGCTTTACCCTCTGTGTAGTATAACTATATCCTGAACTATTTAAAGTTTTTGTTTGTGCAATCTCACTACGGGGGCTGCATCTGGTGTCTTTATACAGTTATTACAGCGAAGATATACACCTTATACTTGAAATCTTAATAATGTCCTCCAGACGGCAAACAAAGCCAGATAAACCTGCGAAATCACAGCATACCACACTCAAATCAGTCACAGACTTTTTCCAGTCTCAGGATAGAGAAAGCACATCCCAAGAACCAGCAAACTCGAATCATACTGACAAAGCGCCAGGGTCAGGAGACATCATGGCGGATCACCAGCAAGATCAACTATCACAAATTCTAACCAGGTTGAATGATCTCCCATCTAAAAATGATATAGACTCTCTAAAGGATCTGATTAAGACAGAGATTTCTGACCTGAAGAAAGATATCACTGATATCGGCAACAGAGTAGATAATTTAGAGTCATCACTGGACATGACGACACAAGAGATGAAAGACATTACAGAATCTCAAGAGCAACAATCCCTTTTAATTCAGGATTTGAATGTTAAACTCGAAGATCTGGACAACAGAGGGCGAAGAAATAATTTGAGAATTAGAGGGATACCAGAGTCTATCGAGCCCTCCGACCTGGAAGACTATCTACAATCACTCTTTCACCATCTTATGGACTCCTCAGATACCACATCCTCTATATCTTTAGAGAGAGCTCATAGAGCTCTGAGAGCAAACCCTTCAAATCAAGCTCCACCACGAGATGTGATAATTAAATTCCTTAGCTTTAAAGATAAGGACATTATTTGGCAGCTCTTTAGAGATAACCCTAATCTTAAATATCAAGATCATGAGATTCAGGCTTACCTGGACTTAAGCCCTATCACTCTCCAAAAAAGAAAGGACGCTAAATTTATTACAACTACTTTACAAAAGCACAACATAAGATACCGTTGGGGATATCCATTTGCTCTCATCGTATCACTTGAGGGTAAAACCTGGATCTACAGAACTTTGGAGGACTTGGACTCTTTTTCCAAAGGCATTAACCTGGAAATTCCTGCACCTTCAATACAAGATAACACACCCGCTACAAGCGGGATGACATCTCGCCCGAAAGACAGGAGACCTGAATGGAACATTGTTCAATACAGGAAAAGGCCTCCCAGACAAACAAACTCTGAATCAGTTGTTAAATCTAACCTCCCTACATGACTTCTTGAAGGTCTTAATCTTGAATCTCACAAAGACTTACTGCTCATAATTGGGCAGTCTATATCCTTTTCGTAATTCTCTGACGAGAAAAAATAAGAAAGAAAATGTTATGTTTACTGTTATTGTTCGCTGTGTTAACTATGTTATTTGATGGTTCTTTGGTTGTTATATATTATGCTCTTTTTCTTCTAGACACATGCTGCATATTCTATGAACAAAAGCTAGCAGAAATGTCTTCAGGCTTTGATACCTTATCTAACACCTATTAATCAAGACACAATAGTAGTGTCATTAAGGTAGAATATAATTTTGCCCTGAATATTCGAGAGTTGCAATAGAGCACTTTATGCGTGAATTAGCCATGTATTTACGGATAGAAATTTAATATTTTGCAGTTTAGCTAGAAATGTGCATTTTGTTGGTTGATGTATTTGTCTCATATAAATAGGACTGACTTAGCACTAACCTTTGTTCTTTTTTTGAAGACTCTTTTAGATTGTCTTCTCTTAACTCCACTTCTTAATAGTGGAATCTCTGGTACCCAACCCCTGTCTCTACAAACTATATATGTATCCTTCTTCTCACTTTGTTGAACTCTTTCTATCTTTTACTCTTTTTTCTTTCACTCTTTTTTCACCCTTTGATTGTCATTACTTGTTAGCCTATAGCTTTCAGAACAGTACCTCAAACAAGAGTACTGCATTTTGTAAAAAAAGAACCTTACACCCACCCAACTTTTTCTATGACAGATAAACAAATAAACCAACTCCGGATAATATCAATTAACACCAAAGGTCTAAATTCTCCCTTCAAAAGAAATTCAACTCTTTCTGACTTTAAACAACATAGGAGTGATATAGTCATGCTTCAAGAGACGCATTTCAAAAGAGGTAGGGAACCACAAACCTATAAATTTAAATTTGGCCAATGCTTTTATTCTTCCAATACTACAAAAACAAACGGGGTTGGGATTCTGATTAAAAGCAATATTCCTTTTCAGGAGCTTTTTACCCACAAAGATAAAGAGGGTAGATTTATAGCAGTAACGGGTAAACTGTATGGAAAGCTTGTAACTTTAGTTTGTATATATGCTCCAAACACACAACAACATCTCTTCTTTAAGACGATAACAAACAGACTACTTGACAATGCAAAGGGAGCTTTGATCATTGGAGGTGACTTCAATACACCACTCAATCCACATATTGACTGCTCTACACACTCTTCGTCTATCCCATCCAAACGAATCGCAGCAATAAAACAGAACATGAGGGACTTAGCAGTACATGATGTGTGGAGATCTCTAAACCCACATACAAGAGACTATACATTCTATTCTGCCCCACACAAATTATACTCTAGGATAGACTATCTGTTCATGGATGTCTCTAGTTTCTCCTATATAGTACAAAGCAAGATCCTAACATGCACATGGTCAGATCATTCTTTTATGAGCTGTAGTCTACATTGGCCCAACATTTCTCAAAAAATATTTAATTGGAAATTTGAATCCTCCCTAATAGAAGACACACTAATAAATGAAAAATTGGGGAAATCTTTAGCTGAATATTTTGAACTAAACTCATCTCCACAAATGGACGAAAGAGTTGTGTGGGAAGCACATAAAAGTGTCATTAGGGGAGAATGTATTAGCCATAAAAGCTTTCAAGTTAAACAACAAAGAGCTAGATTAGAAACAACATTACAACAAATTACTGATTTGGAGTCCCAACACAGACAGAACCCGGGGGATGAACCTGTGTATACCGAACTCTGTAACAAAAGACAGGAAATGAACTCTCAACTCCTACATAGATATAAGAAAAATGAACTCCGACTTAAACAAGTTTATTTTGACAGCGACAATAAGAGCAGGAGATTCTTAGCTAGGAAATTACGTAGAAGAACAAATAGATCTTTTATTATGTCAATTAAAAATGCGAAAGGCTCCACATGTTCTAATACCACTTCTATAGCTAACGCATTTCGAGAATACTTCGAAGGTCTGTATAATTTGAAAGACTCTGACCCCATAGTCACTAGACGCGATGACTCCTTTAGCTCCCATATTAAGAGATATTTAGATAGCATACAGATCCCCACCTTATCAAAAGAACAACAAGAACAATTAGATAGCCCAATTCAAGTTGAAGAAGTTATTAATGTCATCAAACATTTACCTAATGGTAAAGCTCCAGGGCCGGATGGCTTCACTAATCTGTACTACAAAAGCTTTCAACCCATAATTGCCCCCCAGTTATGTAGACTGTATAACGTTATAAATGAGGCCACTCCCTTCTTGCAACAATCATTAGAGGCCACAATAGTATTATTGCCCAAACCTGGGAAATCAACAGATATGGTTATGAATTATCGACCGATCTCCTTGCTAAATAACGATTCAAAGATCTTTGCCAAGATACTTGCAAATAGATTAGGCCCCATTATGCCTTCTTTGATACACGGAGACCAAGTTGGTTTTGTTATTAACAGGGAGGCCAAAGATAACACAATCCGTTCCCTTCATTTAATCAAACATGCACTTTCTTCTGATTCACAAATAGTGATGGTATCCACAGACGCTGAGAAAGCGTTCGATCGTGTAGATTGGACGTTTCTGCATCACATTTTAGAAAGATTCGGTTTTGGCAAGGGTATCTTAGGGAAAATCTTTGCTTTATATAATAGCCCAAGCGCGCGCATACTGGTAAATGGAGATCTCTCAGCCCCCTTCTATATTAAAAATGGCACCAGACAGGGATGTCCCTTATCCCCCCTACTTTTCGCATGCGCTATAGAAATATTGGCATTAAAAATAAGGGAAAATAAAAATATTTGCGGCCTAACCCTTCAGAATCATACCTATAAACGTTGGCTATTCGCGGATGACATCCTGTTTACATTGTCGTCACCTAGCCAGTCAATCCCTGAATTAATGAAAGAACTTCATGATTTCAGAATTGTGTCCAACTTCTTAATTAATCAATCAAAATCTGAAATCATGAACATTAACTTGTCTGAAGAAGAACTTAATCTTACAAAACAAATTTGCCCCTTTCGTTGGCAATCCTCTTCCATTAAATACCTGGGGATTTTCCTGTCTCACAACCAAGCTGACTTATTAACTCTTAACTATGAAACTCTTAAAAAGAACATTGTAGCAGACTTAAGCTCCTGGAGATCTAAACGCCTTAGTTGGCTAGGGAGAATGAACACAATCACTATGAATATACTGCCCAGACTTTTATACGTTTTACAGACGGTACCAATCCCCCTCCCCTCATCCTACATCCCTTCACTACAGAGAATAATTAATGACTATATATGGGATAGGAAACACCCTAGAATTAATAGAAAGTTAATGACTCTCCCTAAAGAGTCGGGGGGTCTGGGTGTTCCGGATCTTGAGAAATATAGACAGGCGACTTTCTTACAGCGGGTAGTAGACTGGAACACTAATTACCTTGACAAAATCTGGGTGCGAATCGAACACCAAATGCATCAGTGTTCTCACCTGGGTTCTCTGTGTTGGCTGGATGGCTCTGAAGGCCGTCTGAGAATTGTGGGTAATTTTATTACAGAAGAGACATACAAAATGTGGAATAGGTTATTAGTAAAATATCCCATGCTTTCCTCTATACCATCCCCATTGACACCCTTGCTTGGAAATCCAGAATTTCTTCCAGGATTGGGAATTGCTAAATTAGACCCCCTAGATAAAAGGAGCAACTTACCATTCTTTGCATTATCAGAGGGAGGCAAAATGCATACAAGGCGAAAACTCCTAGAAGATGACTTACATATATTTAATAATTGGTTTTTCTATTTGCAAGCACACTCTTTTCTTCAGAACCACAAAGGGAAAAATAATATGTTGAGATCACCTACCAATTTTGAGAAACTATGCTTGTCTGCACAACCGATTAGGCACACTCTATCAATTATATACCACATGCTACAACAAGAACCGTTAGGCCTAGATCACCATTATATTCAAAAATGGGAATCGGAGTTGAATCTTAGAATCTCCCCAAAGGAGAAGCATATGATATTTAAAAGAACAATGAAAGCTTCCACATCAGCTAGAATACTAGAAATTAATTTTAAAATATTGCATTGTTGGTATTATACCCCTACACGTTTAAAAACCTTATATCCTCAAAGATCAGATATATGCTGGCGTTGCGACAGAGGAAGAGGCACTATGGGACATATATGGTGGTTATGCCCAAACATTTCCCCCTTCTGGAGAGATGCTATAAGCCAAACGGAGAAGATGCTGGGGATCACTATCCCGCAGGACCCGTTAGTTTGGCTCCTTAATAAACCCCCCAGGAAACTATTGGCTACACATTTGTCCATACTTCAAATTGCTTCCAATAGCGCTAAGACTCTAATAGCAAAATATTGGAAACAATCCTCAATCCCAAATACGGCCCAGTGGATTGATACAATGCACAAAACTTTTCAATTAGAGGAATACCACTACATGAAATCACAACGCATAGACTTCTATCATGAGATTCTCTTTATTTGGGAAGATTATATATATAACAAATATGATAATTAAATAGATATTGAAGTCAGATGGCTTGCGATACAGGGTACACGAGAAACTTGAAGTCTGAATTCCACGATCTAAATGACAATTCAACGAGGTTATGGTTTTTAGCTAAAGGTCAGGTTTCTATATAACATGTTATGTTGAAAATATGTCTAAGTGTGATATGTTCTTGACCAAGCATTTCGATTTAATGTATGATCTGTTATACCTCAATAAAAATACTTAAAAAAAAAAAAAAAAAAAAAAAAAAAAAAAACACAGAGGTTAAGTAAGATCTTTTATGTTTTCAAAACATATATATATATATATATATATATGAATATATATACATATATATATGCACATTCATTTCTATGTAGATCTGAGATTATCTGTCTGAAAAATATAAACAAAACAGAGGTTATTACACATTTTTGACTGACTAAAACAGTTACCTCCCAAGCTTAGCAAATACCCATGTAATAATAATAGAGAATTAGACAATTTCTCAAATTTCTATATTTAATACATTCTGGGGCATGCATTCAAACAGAAAAAAATAAATTGATGTTTATTTGCTGCCTGCTTACGTGAGCTTCCAGAGTCACACCTCAGCATCTGTCTTTTGTTTCCCATGGCCTTTATTATCTTAATCACCACATGAACCGCTCAAATAAATCTGTGCTAATTACCAGTTCCCCTTGAAAAATGTTTTCATTTCTCACATTTCTTCAGACGGATCGGCATTTCTCTTGGAGGAAATCCATATATTTGCCTGTGTCCTGTTCTATGTATCAAAGTGCTGCCTTTTACACAGCAGGAGGGGGCTTCAAAGGTTATGCTCAAGCCTTTGGAGACATCCTGTCTGCATACTAAATGGGGGAAGAGCTGAACATGGGTGAAGTCAGTTTGTCTGAGAGGAATGAATTACTTTTTTTTCTGATCAGTGAAATATCTGATCAACAATACAGATTTATTAATCTTGAGATATATGATTAAAATATATCTATTTATTAACCTCACATATACCATGACACATCAAAGGATCCTACACAGAAGATGACGCTCGACAAACTTCAGTATCTGAATGTGATGCCATGGACTTAACAGAGGACCCTTGGGATACAAAAATAACCACGATCTATAACACCGAAGACTGCAGACAGATCACAGGCCATCCCTGGGGAGAATGCCTAGAAAAGCAGCCCCGGAGTGCACCTTCCGACTTCTCTACCGGCTCTCTCTACGGGAGCGCTGAACGCCAGGAGGACATATTCTACTCTAATACCTTACTATGTGCGTGGTCTGCCCAACACTTCCGGTCCAGATGAGGCAACAGTACTCATCCTTTTGCCCGGAAGTTCTGCTCGGGGGAGGCGGCCGGCTCCCGGGCGGGAAGGTCTGGGGCTACTGAAGATCCATGCGGCCCTTAGGCCTCTACGTAGTCTGGAGGAGATCCTGATGTGCATTTTCCAGGGTCGCTCCATGTCGGGAGCCTTCCAAGATCTTTCCTTAGTTGCCTGTAGAGAGGCGGTTGGAGAATGGGACCCATCTCACAGTCTGGCAGACTTCACCCGATCTGGTATAGGCTAGATTCGGAGATGCTTACAGGATACATATCAAGACTACACTAATGTGAACTCATTGAAAATGTTGTATGTTACCCATTTGTTTTACGCACTCACTCAGCAAATTGTGGCTCTGCATATATGCTAGATTAATTACCTTTCATAGTTAGAAGTAGCTATTTATTATGGCTGACAATATACAATATTAGTGAATCCCTGGGTGGATTGTTTTCATCTCTGTACGCGCTCTCTACCATAGTAGCTGCCTGATAGGGATTATTTACAAGGGCACCTACCGTCTTACTTCATTAGTTGAGTCTTATGTCTTACGGAAAGTACTGCAATGGTATGTCTACTTGCCAACTTTAGCTATCAACCCCTCCTATGCGCCTACTATAGGTAATCAGATAGGTGTCAGTTGTCAAATTCAGATTTCCTGGAGGACCCAAGAGAGTAGTTACTCTATAGCCCCTAAGACCATGAAAATTGGCATTGGATAAGTCCATGGCTCACATTTCCCACATAGTAGCTTAATTTTTTGACATGTTCGCTTCGCATCTGGACGCTACATTGTGCACCCGCATTCTATTTGATGATATAGCTCTTAATGCCCAAGGAGATTTTAAGCATCCTACTTTTGCTTCTTGTTAATCCACTTACCATATAGCTTTTACTATGACCCAATTCACAATAATATACATTACGGCTTGACCTATTTGAATAGTTAACTGTGATACCCTTAAAGCTGCTGAGATAGTATGCCATTACCACCTAGTGTCCTCTCCCCTCAAGCAGACTACATCCATCATTTGGTTGGTACATACTGCTGTATCGCGGTTGCTGACTTATTGGTTACTCCCTCAGCATACCCACTACTTAAACTAGCAAGCCGCTATATTATGTCTCTCTCTTATCTACTATACACAAGAGAACAATCCTAATAGAATTTCCTCCATCCTCATTGTACTATTTAGTCATGTTTCATCTTCTTGTTCTGGTCATTTTCTCTTTATTTACAACTCAAACAAGGGCCCAACTTCCCCCCCTCCCCCCATATCCCTCTTTTAACCTAGAGCAGCTCTTGCCTGCTGATTTCCCTCTCTTGTCTCCCTACTATCTTGCACATTCTATTGTTACATTTACTTCATTTCAGTTGCTAATTTTTCTACTACCTAACTAGGTCCAAAAGTGACCATTTTCAAGACTAATTTCCTCTCCCTGATCATATAAGTTTTGTTGGGTTCAAGAGTAACCCTTGGTGCAAAAGGAAGAATCTATCTAAAAAAAAAAAAAAAAAATTATATAAAACTAAGGTCCCAGACGTCTACCTATAAGTATTTAATGTGTTACTTTTACCTTACTTTAAGATTTACTCAGAGATACAGTTTTTGTCACTTGTGTTTTAATGGTATTTCATTTATGTTGTACTTTCCTGCATGACCTCAATAAAAATTTATTAAAAAAGAAAAGAAAAAAAGGAAGAAATGAACAGCAGCCAATCGGCATCAGCAGTGCTGAGGTCATGAACTCTTTTACTGTGATCTCATGAGATTTCACTTAACTCTCATGAGATTTCATAGTAAACTTCCTTAAACTGAATAGGGAAATAAGATGAGTGTGCATGAGGCTCGCTCCCTTGCCCGGGACAGACATACTGATTTGCTGCTTAAAGTCCCTTACAATGGGGTGTGAATACTTAGGACATTTTGAGGTAAAATATCTTCCTTTTTTACATAGAGATGTTCAGGTGATATTTTCTAGTCAGCTTTTTACAGCTATTCTGCAGCACTTTCAAGTTTTGAAAAATGTGCGCATCATGGCCCTCTAAGGAACCTAAGGAAGATGTATAGATTGAGAGAGAAGGGGACCAAGAACAAAGTCTTGTGGTACCCCAACAGAGAGTGGTAAAGTGGCAGAGAATGCGCCAGAGAAGGCTACACTAGAGGTCCGGTTAGACAGGTAGGAGAAGATCCACAGAAGGGCTGTGACATAAATGCAGAAGGATTGGAGGGTTTGGAGCAAGAGAGGGTGGTCAACAGTATCAAAGGCTGCAGACAAATTGAGAAGGATTAACAGAAAGAAGTGGCATTTAGATTTGGCTGTAGGTCATTAGTTACCTTAAGGATTACAGTTTCTGTGCAGTGTTGTGGGCGATATCCAAATTGCAATGGATCAAGGAGGGAGTTTATTGTGAGGAAATGTGATAAACGTGTATATAAAAGCCTTTCCAGAAGTTTTGAGACGAGTGGGTAATAAGGTGATAGTAGGATGGGGATGTTGGATCAAGAGAAGGTTTTTGAGGATAGGTGTAATTGGTGCATGTTTAAGGGATAAGGGAAATATACCAGTACTGAGGGAGAGATTGAAGATATGTGTGATGATTGGAGGAAGACTAGGAGGGGGGTAGGTCAGGAGTTGTGAGGGGATAGGAAGTGAGGTGAGACGATAAAAGGGCAGAAACTTTATCTTCAGGTGCAAAAGAGCAGAACTAGTGGTTATGTGGGTTTTAGACATTTGCTGAGCTCTCCCTCTCACAAACCTTAGTATCTATTATTTTGCCCAATAGACTAAAGCTGTATTCATGAGTCCAGGCCCATATAATGTAGATTTTTTATTGGGTTTCATGGGACAATGTCAAATACTTTCATAGCACTACATTAGCTAAAGCCACTGTTAACTGTGTTAACGTTACTTTATATGCAATTAGTTTGCTATGCTAATCTTATAATAAAAGCATAATCAAGGTGGTCATGCTATGTATATAGCAATGCCCGAAAACAGTACTGTTCCATTCCCTTCCAGACTTTACATACAAGGATTAAAGAGACATGAACCCACAACATGTCTTTCATGATTCGGAAAAAAATGTGAATTAAAAAAAAAAAAAACTTTTATTATCAAATATACTTCGCCCTCTTGGTATCCTTTGTTGAACAGCAGGTAGGAAGATGTAGGAGCGTGCGTGTGACTGGAACAATAAATGTCAGCTGTTTTATACATTTGCAAGAACACTAGGTGGCAGCAGTGTTTCCTGTTAGATAGTGTGCACATTTCTGGTGCAGTACATATCTAGATGTATCTTCAACAAAGAATATCATAAGAACAAAGTAAATCTAATAAAAGAAGTAGATTGAAATCTATTTTCAAATTGTGTACTCTGTCTAAATCGGCAAAAAAAACATTGGGTTTCATGCACCTTTAAAGTAATTGTAAATCCTAGCGTTTGTGAAACGCTAGGATTTACCATTGGAACAAATAAAGGGGACTATAAAATACTTCATGCTGAAAGCTCCTTTATTTGCTGGAAGTGTTCACCACACTGAGCTCCTCAGGCAGCCCACGGCAGAACAATGTATTGCTGAGGTGACATTTCCACCTCTTAGCAAACAGCTAAGCTATAAACAATAGCTATTGGCTCTTCCTCTTGAGAAAGTCTCGCCGTGTCCAGAAGAAACACGTCGAAGTATTGCGTCACTTACCAGCACCCGTAGTTGGACTAGCCTATCCACGTGATTGGAGTAACCCTAAGGATCTTAACCGGCTTATTACGGAGATTTCTGTGGACGTTTCCTGGAGTAAACAACTAGACTCGGTACCTAGTGGACTGGACAGCGGAGGGGACTAGTCACAGCTCGGAGGTATCTGGTAGGATAGGTTCCCTTGTGATTCTTTTTAACACTAACATTGTGTTATTTTAACTTGCGCTCTGTTATTAAATGATCTACACTTAGAGTGGCGAGTGCGCTCGGTTTGCTTTTGTTCTCTTGCTACAGCTTTTACAAGGGATCTGACAAACGCTTCCCTCATTCTTGGAGCAGCAACTCCAGAGCAGATTTTTATTCTAATAACACTGTTGTGTGTCTGTTTGCCCTCACCTTTGGGTGTTAATTGGTGATATTATATCTTCATGGGACAGTGTTAACCATCTATTTCGCACATGAACTTTTAATTTTCTTTTTACCTGTTTTTATTCCAATTTTACAGTGTGTCTCATTATCCCTGTGGTAACTTAGTGCTAGCACACATTTTGTTATTTTTTTTGTTTTACTGAAATCTGAGTGAGATAAGAACAAAGTGTCACTTGTGATTATCTCACCTCTTGGCGTAAGGTCTTGGCAAACATCTGATAAGTCGTGGAGGACGGTGAAACTTGCGCCCTTTGCTTAATAACCTCAGAAGGCACACGGATAAGGCAGGCGACCTACAAAGAAACAAAGAATTACATCAGGAGTCATCATCAATGTAAAAATAATTTTTCATGATTCAGATAGAGCCGGTCATTTTAAACAAGTTTCCAATTTACTTCTAATTTGCTTTGTTCTCTTGGTGTTATTGGTTGAAAAGCATACCTAGGTAGGCTCAGAAGCAGCAAGGCAATACTGTGAGCTAGCTGCCGTTTGGTAGCTGCACATATATGCCGCTTGTCGTCAGCACGCCTGTGTTCAGCTAGCTCCCAGTAGTGTATTGCTCCTCCTTCAACAAACAATACCAAATGTGAGAAGCAGCTAAAAGCTTTAGCAGAAAAAAATAAATAAAAAAGGACCAAATATTAAATCATTGAACCAAAAATGATCCTATATAGAATTTCCCAAAATATCATCTATTTTTGTGCTTATCCTGTTCATTTTCATTTATTTTTATTATTGATTTAAAGGGACAGTAAAGTCAAAAACATAATTTATGTAAGAACTTACCTGATAAATTCATTTCTTTCATATTAGCAAGAGTCCATGAGCTAGTGACGTATGGGATATACATTCCTACCAGGAGGGGCAAAGTTTCCCAAACCCCAAAATGCCTATAAATACACCCCTCACCACACCCACAATTCAGTTTAACGAATAGCCAAGAAGTGGGGTGATAAAAAAGTGCGAAAGCATATAAAATAAGAAATTGGAATAATTGTGCTTTATACAAAATCATAACCACCACAAAAAAAGGGCGGGCCTCATGGACTCTTGCTAATATGAAAGAAATGAATTTATCAGGTAAGTTCTTACATAAATTATGTTTTCTTTCATGTAATTAGCAAGAGTCCATGAGCTAGTGACGTATGGGATAATGACTACCCAAGATGTGGATCTTTCCACACAAGAGTCACTAGAGAGGGAGGGATAAAATAAAGACAGCCAATTCCTGCTGAAAATAATCCACACCCAAAATAAAGTTTAACGAAAAACATAAGCAGAAGATTCAAACTGAAACCGCTGCCTGAAGTACTTTTCTACCAAAAACTGCTTCAGAAGAAGAAAATACATCAAAATGGTAGAATTTAGTAAAAGTATGCAAAGAGGACCAAGTTGCTGCTTTGCAGATCTGGTCAACCGAAGCTTCATTCTTAAACGCCCAGGAAGTAGAAACTGACCTAGTAGAATGAGCTGTAATCCTATGAGGCGGAGTTTTACCCGACTCAACATAGGCAAGATGAATTAAAGATTTCAACCAAGATGCCAAAGAAATGGCAGAAGCTTTCTGGCCTTTTCTAGAACCGGAAAAGATAACAAATAGACTAGAAGTCTTACGGAAAGATTTCGTAGCTTCAACATAATATTTCAAAGCTCTAACAACATCCAAAGAATGCAACGATTTCTCCTTAGAATTCTTAGGATTAGGACATAATGAAGGAACCACAATTTCCCTACTAATGTTGTTGGAATTCACAACTTTAGGTAAAAATTCAAAAGAAGTTCGCAACACCGCCTTATCCTGATGAAAAATCAGAAAAGGAGACTCACAAGAAAGAGCAGATAATTCAGAAACTCTTCTAGCAGAAGAGATGGCCAAAAGGAACAAAACTTTCCAAGAAAGTAATTTAATGTCCAATGAATGCATAGGTTCAAACGGAGAAGCTTGAAGAGCTCCCAGAACCAAATTCAAACTCCAAGGAGGAGAAATTGACTTAATGACAGGTTTTATACGTACCAAAGCTTGTACAAAACAATGAATATCAGGAAGAATAGCAATCTTTCTATGAAAAAGAACTGAAAGAGCAGAGATTTGTCCTTTCAAAGAACTTGCGGACAAACCCTTATCTAAACCATCCTGAAGAAACTGTAAAATTCTCGGTATTCTAAAAGAATGCCAAGAAAAATGATGAGAAAGACACCAAGAAATATAAGTCTTCCAGACTCTATAATATATCTCTCGAGATACAGATTTACGAGCCTGTAACATAGTAGTAATGACAGAGTCAGAGAAACCTCTTTGACCAAGAATCAAGCGTTCAATCTCCATACCTTTAAATTTAAGGATTTCAGATCCTGATGGAAAAAGGGACCTTGTGACAGAAGGTCTGGTCTTAACGGAAGAGTCCACGGTTGGCAGGAGGCCATCCGGACAAGATCCGCATACCAAAACCTGTGAGGCCATGCCGGAGCTACCAGCAGAACAAACGAGCATTCCTTCAGAATCTTGGAGATTACTCTTGGAAGAAGAACTAGAGGCGGAAAGATATAGGCAGGATGATACTTCCAAGGAAGTGATAATGCATCCACTGCCTCCGCCTGAGGATCCCGGGATCTGGACAGATACCTGGGAAGTTTCTTGTTTAGATGGGACGCCATCAGATCTATTTCTGGAAGTTCCCACATTTGAACAATCTGAAGAAATACCTCTGGGTGAAGAGACCATTCGCCCGGATGCAACGTTTGGCGACTGAGATAATCCGCTTCCCAATTGTCTATACCTGGGATATGAACCGCAGAGATTAGACAGGAGCTGGATTCCGCCCAAACCAAAATTCGAGATACTTCTTTCATAGCCAGAGGACTGTGAGTCCCTCCTTGATGATTGATGTATGCCACAGTTGTGACATTGTCTGTCTGAAAACAAATGAACGATTCTCTCTTCAGAAGAGGCCAAAACTGAAGAGCTCTGAAAATTGCACGGAGTTCCAAAATATTGATCGGAAATCTCACCTCCTGAGATTCCCAAACTCCTTGTGCTGTCAGAGATCCCCACACAGCTCCCCAACCCGAGAGACTTGCATCTGTTGAAATTACAGTCCAGGTCGGAAGCACAAAAGAAGCCCCCTGAATTAAACGATGGTGATCTGTCCACCATGTTAGAGAGTGTCGAACAATCGGTTTTAAAGATATTGTTTGAGATATCTTCGTGTAATCCTTGCACCATTGCTTCAGCATACAGAGCTGAAGAGGTCGCATGTGAAAACGAGCAAAGGGGATCGCGTCCGATGCAGCAGTCATAAGACCTAGAATTTCCATGCATAAGGCTACCGAAGGGAATGATTGTGACTGAAGGTTTCGACAAGCTGCAATCAATTTTAGACGTCTCTTGTCTGTTAAAGACAGAGTCATGGATACTGAATCCATCTGGAAACCCAGAAAGGTTACCCTTGTCTGAGGAATCAAAGAACTTTTTAGTAAATTGATCCTCCAACCATGATCTTGAAGAAACAACACAAGTCGATTCGTATGAGATTCTGCTAAATGTAAAGACTGAGCAAGTACCAAGATATCGTCCAAATAAGGAAATACCACAATACCCTGTTCTCTGATTACAGACAGAAGGGCACCGAGAACCTTTGAAAAAATTCTTGGAGCTGTCGCTAGGCCAAACGGCAGAGCCACAAACTGGTAATGCTTGTCCAGAAAAGAGAATCTCAGGAACTGATAATGATCTGGATGAATCGGAATATGCAGATATGCATCCTGTAAATCTATTGTGGACATATAATTCCCTTGCTGAACAAAAGGCAAGATAGTCCTTACAGTTACCATTTTGAACGTTGGTATTCGTACATAACGATTCAATATTTTTAGATCCAGAACTGGTCTGAAGGAGTTCTCCTTCTTTGGTACAATGAAGAGATTTGAATAAAACCCCATCCCCTGTTCCAGAACTGGAACTGGCATAATTACTCCAGTCAACTCTAGATCTGAAACACATTTCAGAAATGCTTGAGCTTTTACTGGATTTACTGGGACACGGGAAAGAAAAAATCTCTTTGCAGGAGGTCTCATCTTGAAACCAATCCTGTACCCTTCCGAAACAATGTTCTGAATCCAAAGATTGTGAACAGAATTGATCCAAATTTCTTTGAAAAAACGTAACCTGCCCCCTACCAGCTGAGCTGGAATGAGGGCCGCACCTTCATGTGGACTTAGAAGCAGGCTTTGCCTTTCTAGCTGGCTTGGATTTATTCCAGACTGGAGATGGTTTCCAAACTGAAACTGCTCCTGAGGATGAAGGATCAGGCTTTTGTTCTTTGTTGAAACGAAAGGAACGAAAACGATTATTAGCCCTACTTTTACCTTTAGATTTTTTATCCTGTGGTAAAAAAGTTCCTTTCCCACCAGTAACAGTTGAAATGATGGAATCCAACTGAGAACCAAATAATTTGTTACCCTGGAAAGAAATAGAAAGTAAAGTTGATTTAGAAGCCATATCAGCATTCCAAGTTTTAAGCCATAAAGCTCTTCTAGCTAAAATAGCTAGAGACATAAACCTGACATCAACTCTGATAATATCAAAAATGGCATCACAGATAAAATTATTAGCATGCTGTAGAAGAATAATAATATCATGAGAATCACGATGTGTTACTTGTTGCGCTAAAGTTTCCAACCAAAAAGTTGAAGCTGCAGCAACATCAGCCAAAGATATAGCAGGTCTAAGAAGATTACCTGAACACAGATAAGCTTTTCTTAGAAAGGACTCAATTTTCCTATCTAGAGGATCCTTAAACGAAGTACCATCTGACGTAGGAATAGTAGTACGTTTAGCAAGGGTAGAAATAGCCCCATCAACTTTAGGGATTTTGTCCCAAAATTCCAATCTGTCAGACGGCACAGGATATAAATGCTTAAAACGTTTAGAAGGAGTAAATGAATTACCCAATTTATCCCATTCTTTGGAAATTACTGCAGAAATAGCATTAGGAACAGGAAAAACTTCTGGAATAACCACAGGAGCTTTAAATACCTTATCCAAACGTTTAGAATTAGTATCAGGAGGACCAGAATCCTCTATTTCTAAAGCAATTAGTACTTCTTTAAGTAAAGAACGAATAAATTCCATTTTAAATAAATATGAAGATTTATCAGCATCAACCTCAGAGACAGAATCCTCTGAACCAGAGGAGTCATCAGAATCAGAATGATGATGTTCATTTAAAAATTCATCTGTAGGGAGAGAAGTTTTAAAAGATTTTTTACGTTTACTAGAAGGAGAAATAACAGACATAGCCTTCTTTATGGATTCAGAAACAAAATCTCTTATATTATCAGGAACATTCTGCACCTTAGATGTTGAAGGAACTGCAACAGGCAATGGTACTTTACTAAAGGAAATATTATCTGCTTTAACAAGTTTGTCATGACAATCAATACAAACAACAGCTGGCGAAATGGCTACCAAAAGTTTACAGCAGATGCACTTAGCTTTGGTAGATTCAGTACTTGACAGCGATTTTCCTGTAGTATCTTCTGACTCAGATGCAACGTGAGACATCTTGCAATATGTAAGAGAAAAAAACAACATATATATAAAGCAAAATTGATCAAATTCCTTAAATGACAGTTTCAGGAATGGGAAAAAATGCCAAGAACAAGCCTCTAGCAACCAGAAGCAATAAAAAATGAGACTTAAATAATTGAAGAGACTAAAGCGACGCCCATATTATTTGGCGCCTAAATGCTTTTGGCGCCAAAATGACGCCATATCCGGAACGCCGACATTTTTGGCGCGAAATAACGTCAAAAAATGACGTAACTTCCGGCGACACGTATGACGCCGGAAACGGAAATAGAATTTTGCGCCAAAAAAGTCCGCGCCAAAAATGACGTAATAAAAAGAGGCATTTTCAGCCCCCGCGAGCCTAATAGCCCACCGGGAAGAGTCAAATTTGAAGGTAAGAAAAAATGAATAAATCAAAAAATGCATTATCCCAAATATGAAACTGACTGTCTGAAAATAAGGAAAGTTGAACATTCTGAGTCAAGGCAAATAAATGTTTGAATACATATATTTAGAACTTTATAAACAAAGTGCCCAACCATAGCTTGGAGTGTCACAGAAAATAAGACTTACTTACCCCAGGACACTCATCTACATATAGCAGATAGCCAAACCAGTACTGAAACGAGAATCAGCAGAGGTAATGGTATATATAAGAGTATATCGTCGATCTGAAAAGGGAGGTAAGAGATGAATCTCTACGACCGATAACAGAGAACCTATGAAATAGACCCCGTAGAAGGAGATCACTGCATTCTAATAGGCAATACTCTTCTCACATCCCTCTGACATTCACTGCACGCTGAGAGGAAAACCGGGCTCCAACTTGCTGCGGAGCGCATATCAACGTAGAATCTAGCACAAACTTACTTCACCACCTCCATCGGAGGCAAAGTTTGTAAAACTGAATTGTGGGTGTGGTGAGGGGTGTATTTATAGGCATTTTGAGGTTTGGGAAACTTTGCCCCTCCTGGTAGGAATGTATATCCCATACGTCACTAGCTCATGGACTCTTGCTAATTACATGAAAGAAATTAAACTTTCATGATTCAGATAGAGCAACAATTTTAAGAAACTTTCTAATTTACTCCTATTATCATTTTTTCTTTGTTCTCCTGGTATCTTTATTTGAAAAAGCAAAAATGTAAGCTTAGGAGAAAGCCAATTTTTGGTTCAGACCTGGGTAGCACTTTCTGATTGGTGTCTAACTGTAGCCACCAATCCGCAAGCGCTACCCAGGTTCTCAACCAAAAATGGGCCGTCTCCAAAGCTTACATTCAAATAAAGATACCAAGAAAGCAAAGATATATTGATAATAGAAGTAAATTAAAAAGTTGCTTAAAATTGCTGTTCTATCTGAATAATGAAAGAAAACATTTGGGTTTAGTGTCACTTTAAGTGCTGCTGTGGGTTACTGCCCTTTTTATGGTGATCGCCTGCATCTTACAGAGGCTGACACTACCTTCATGACAAATCTCACAGTGTGGTGGGTGTTACCCTCATGCAAGACTCACTGCAGAGATTGACTGAAGGTAGCGTCAGTGGGAGCCTTAGTTTTCAATCTAACGAGCATTAAAGCTTTTGCTTAGGGCTCGATTTATGAAGCTAGCAAGTATGTACGCCCCTGTCTGCCCTAGCTCGCTTCTGGTGGGCAGCAATCCGTTGGCAGAATTCAGCATTGCACATGAGCGCTATTTTGTGCTCGCATGCAACACTGCCCCCTGCCCGGGCACAGACAATCACGTGCGGGCAAGAGCGGTCAATCTTCCCGGTCGGACGAGATTTATCTAAGAGTTTGAGATGATAGTAGGAAGCAGCAGTCTGATGACAAGAGAACCTTGAGTCGTAAGGGGGGTGAATGGCTTATTAAAGCCAGCCCTTAGCTGTAGCGTCTGGTTCTTGAGGAAGAAAGAAATGGGCTGCAGGACGACTGTGTTAAGGGTATGTGAAAGCAAAAGGTGTTTGATTCCAGTAAAATAAAATAAAAAATCTTTTTTCAAGGGTCCTGTTTTAAGGGCTTTTAACAAGGTAACTTACAGCCTATGACCAGAATGCGGTCCCACAAAGCTTTTTACATAAGCACAAGTATCGCCTTTGTTCAGGGTTCCAGGCAGATTCACAAGTTACAACCTCACAGCTACACGCCAGATCACTGAAGGCAACATAAATACTTTTATCTCTGTGTATCTATATGCACGTCTAAGACACGTCTCTGTGAAGTAATAAAAGCCCTGGGCAGAACTTTTATGGTGAAATTAACAAACTGAACTGCATGACTTGTTAGGTGTTAAAATGAAACGTTGATTAGTAATGAATTGTGCGGTATTTCTCTAAATCAATTTTTTTTGCTGAACAAATGTGCTATAAACCATGACGTGTTACATTCAAAGGTTTTTTTCTCCCTCTGGCTATACGAGAGGATGATGTGATCAGTTTAGTTCATGCTGTGCCTCTGTAATATTATTTTGACAAGACTCACAATGAAATAGGGGTAAATTAAATTTATGGGACAACTTATTGGCAAGAATAATGCTAACAGAACTAATGTGCTGATAAAATAGATAACACTGATGGGGCTGATTTCTTGCAGTTAAAGAGTAATGAGAACATGTTGTGATAATGTGATTGTAAAATAATGTATTACATAAAGTTTTTATAGTTCAAATAAACTATAATATTATCATTTTTCATTATTTCTCCCCCCTTTTCCTGTAATTTAACAATGAGAACTGTCGACATATCGCAGACTTCACAAGTTGAACAATGTCACGAACCTGCCCTAATTGGCCTCAGCAGACATGGTCAGATACAGTCTTGCAGAACAATGTCACAAGCCTGCCATAATTGGCCTCAGCAGACATGGTCAGATACAATCTTGCAGAATAATGTCACAAACCTGCCCTAATTGCCCTCAGCAGACATGGTCATATACAACCCTGCAGAACAATGTCACAAGCCTGCCCTAATTGGCCTCAGCAGACATGGTCAGATACAGTCTTGCAGAACAATGTCACAAGCCTGCCATAATTGGCCTCAGCAGACATGGTCAGATACAATCTTGCAGAATAATGTCACAAACCTGCCCTAATTGCCCTCAGCAGACATGGTCATATACAACCCTGCAGAACAATGTCACAAGCCTGCCCTAATTGGCCTCAGCAGACATGGTCAGATACAGTCTTGCAGAACAATGTCACAAGCCTGCCATAATTGGCCTCAGCAGACATGGTCAGATACAATCTTGCAGAATAATGTCACAAACCTGCCCTAATTGCCCTCAGCAGACATGGTCATATACAACCCTGCAGAACAATGTCACAAGCCTGTCCTAATTGGCCTCAGCAGACATGGTCAGATACAATCTTGCAGAACAATGTCACAAGCCTGCCCTAATTGCCCTCAGCAGACATGGTCAGATACAATCTTGCAGAACAATGTCACAAGCCTGTCCTAATTGGCCTCAGCAGACATGGTCAGATACAATCTTGCAGAACAATGTCACAAACCTGCCCTAATTGCCCTCAGCAGACATGGTCAGATACAACCCTGCAGAACAATGTAGGTTTTGATAACAAAATTAGTGGCTAGTTGCGTCTACGACAGTATTGAGTAGGGATTGGCTACTCCAAACAAGGAAGAGACGGGAGGAGTTTGACTATTGACAAAAACACTTGCAGTTCATTTGTTACAAATGTTTAGACTTAGCTTATAAATGTCTTGTAATTACAGGGTGTTTACTGTCCCTTTTAAACAGTGCTTAAAGTGCAATAAAACATTTTGAGTAATGAGATTATAAAAAGGGTCAACTGTGGTAAAACAGTGTGTGGGGGGGAAAAAAGCTTGAAGTATTTTAATAAAATTTCAAAAAATCTGCACAATTACTTACACTTTAGTATTGCAAAGTGTAGCCTGCTCCATCCCTCCCCCCTTATCAGTGTCCTAGTCTAAACCTTGTGCTATCATATAACAAAGTGTGCATGTGGGGATAATTACTTATGCAAGCAAGGGGGGGGGGTCAGGAAGGACAGCAGGTACTGCTATTGTTTGTTGCCAAGAGGCTTGCCCATTTCCATGGGGATAATGCCACATGCTTTGTGAAAGCTTCAGCATTATATTGTGCACTTCTTTAGTCAGGTGTCATGTGGATCTGCCCCCTACCGTGCATATGCACAAGTGCATTCTGCTGAAGCTATGGCCTGGATAGCACCTTCCATATATGGAAATGCCCAGGGGGGGAGCTTGCCGCAAACAAAACAATGCCTGAATTAAAGGGGTTTATGGGGATTAAAACAGAAACAATTTTGCAGGTAAGATTTGGCTGCATTATATATTTAGAAATGTATGTTAGTTCATACAGTTTTATGTCCCTTTAAATATAAAAAGATGCCTCTCTGTTGGATAGAATAAGTGCACCCAACATAAAAACGTATAATCATCATAAATGTATCTGTGGCCCTTAATACAGAGGTGGAGGGGGGAGGGAGGGGCCCTACACTGCAAAAAAAAAAAAAAAAAAGGGAGGGGGAGGGATGGGCCGCTGCACTACAAAAAACGGGTGGAATGGGGGAGTGCCTTATGAAATGATCACTGGGAGGGGGGAGGTGGGGGACCACTACACTACAGAAAATGTTTAAAAAACAAAATTTATGCTTACCTGATACATTTATTTCTTTTTAGACACAGTGAGTCCAAGAAATCATCAATTACTGTTGGGAATATCACTCCTGGCCAGCAGGACGAGGCAAAGAGCACCACAGCAAAGCTGTTAAGTATCACTTGCCTTCCCACAACCAAAGAAAAAGGAGGGAAAGGAAACAACACAAGGTGTAGAGGTGCCTGAGATTTAGATAAAAAAAAAACTGTCTGAAATTAAAGGTGGGCAGTGGACTCACTGTGTCTAGAAAGAAAGAAATTTATCAGGTAAGCATAAATTTTGTTTTCTTTGTTAAGACACGGTGAGTCCACAGAATCATCAATTACTGTTGGGAATCAATACCCAAGCTAGGGGACACCAATGATTAGGGAGGGACAAGACAGGAAACCTAAACAGAAGGCACCACCGCTTGCAAAACCTTTCTCAAACTTATAAAACTTTGAAAAAGTGTGCAAAGAAGACCAAGTTGCAGCCTTGCAAATCTGTTCTACAGAGGCCTCGTTCTTGAAGTCCCAAAGAAGAAACAGCCCTGGTAGAATGAGTTGTTATTCTCTCAGGAGGCTGATGTCCAGCAGTCTCATACGATAAACGAATAATACTTCTCAACCAGAGAGAAAGAGAAGTAGCAGGAGCTTTCTGACACTTGCGTTACCCAGAAAAACAAATAAACAATGCAGAAGACTGTCAAAAATTCTTAGTCGCCTGCAAATAAAACTCAAGAGCACGCACAACATCAAGGTTGTGCAACAAACGTTCCTTATGAACAGAAGGATTAGGACAGAGAGAAGGAACAACCATTTCCTGATTCATTTTTCTATCTGAAACAACCTTATGAAGAAAAAAAAACTTGGTACGAAGAACTGCCTTGTCTGCATGAAATATTAGATAAGGAGAATCACACTGCAAAGCAGAGTTCCGAAACTCTCTGTGGGGAAGAAATAGCAGTAATAAACAAAACCTTCGAAAATAACAATTTAATATCTATAGAATGCATTGGCTCAAACTGAAAAAAAAACCTCTTAAGAACAAGGTTAAAGGAACATTAAACCCAAATTTTTTCTTACGTGATTCAGACAGAGCACGCAATTTTAAGCAACTTTCTAATTTACTCTTATTATCAATTTTTCTTTGTTCTCTTGGTATCTTTATTTGAAAAAGCAGGAATGAAAGCTTTGGAGCCGGCCCATTTTAGGTTCAGCACCTGGGTTGCGCTTGCTGATTGGATGGCTAAATGTAGCCACCAATCAGCAAGCGCTATCCAGGGTGCTAAACAAAAAATGGTCCAGCTCCAAAGCTTTTATTCCTGCTTTTTCAAATAAAGAGAACAAAAGAACAAAGAAAAATTAATAATAGGAGTAAATTAGAAAGCTGCTTAAAATTGCATGCTCTGTCTGAATCATGAAAGAAAAAAATTGGGGTTAGTATCCTTTTAAGGCTCCAAGGTGGAGCAACAGATTTAAACACAGGCCTGATTTTGACCAAGGCTTGACAAAATGATTGTACATCTAGCACATCCGCCAGACGTTTGTGTAGCAAAATAGAAAGCGCAGAAATCTGACCCTTCAGGGTACTGACAGACAAACCCTTCTCCAGACCATCCTGGAGAAATGACACAATTCTAGGGATCCTGACCCTACTCCAAGAGTATCCCTTAGACTCACACCAATAAAGATATTTACGCCATATCTTGTGGAAAACCTTTCTAGTGACAGGCTTACGAGCCTGAATCATGGTCTCTATGACCGGCTCGGAAAACCCACATTTAGCTAAAATCAAGGGTTCAATCTCCAAGCAGTCAGCTTCAGAGAACGAGACTTGGATGAAGGAAGGGCCCCTAAAGTAGAAGGTCCTTCCTCAGAAGAAGTCTCCACGGAGGAAGAGACAACATTTCCACTAGATCTGCATACCAGATCCTGCGAGGCCACGCCGGAGCTATTAGAATCACTGACGCGCTCTCCTGCTTGATCCGAGCAATGACTCGGGGAAGGAGAGCAAATGGAGGAAACAGATATGCCAACCTGAAGTTTCAAGGAACTGCCTGAGCATCTATCAGAAAGGCCTGAAGATCTCTCGACCTCAAACCGTACTTTGGAAGCTTGGCGTTCTGACGAGACACCATCAGATCCAATTCCGGTAACCCCATTTGTTTGTTACCCTGGAGAACACTTCCGGATGAAGTTCCCACTTCCCAGGATGAAAAGTTTGTCTGCTCAGGAAATCCGCTCCCCAATTGTCCACCCCTGGGATGTGGATGGCAGACAGACAGCAATTGTGAGCCACTGCCCACTGAATGATTCGCGCCACCTCCTTCATGGCTAAAGAACTCTGAGTTCCCCCCCTGGCGAGCCACTGAGAATATGTTGTCCAACTGGAACCTGATAAACCGGCTATTACAACTGAGGCCAAGCCCTCAAAGCATTAAAAATCTCTCTCCACTCCAAGATGTTGATGGGGAGAACAAACTCCTGATGCGTTCTAGTCCTTGCACCTATAACAAGTTTCAGACTGTACCCCAGCCCAGCAGGCTGGCGTCCGAGAACACAAACACCCAGGAATGTCTCAAGAAACATGCGTCCTGAGACAGATACTCCTGAGAATCTCTGAAAAGCTGAACCAGATCTATCCCCAAGAGAGATCCGAATGGTCATCGCTCCCTTGACTGAGTATGCATAACTGCAGAGCTCTCAAATTGACAAAAGAAAAGGGATGACATCTCTGGGACCCTCAGGTCAATTACCTCCATACAAAGAGCCACAGAAAGAGAAGGAAAATCAGCCACAGATGGATTCAAATTCTCAATCCTCTGGAAGTAAAAGGCTAAGATATCTACCGGGCTACTGGCTAAAAAAAATACCCTTGTAGATAAAACAAGGTAACTCTTTCCCAGATACACTTCCCATCCAAGGGAACGTAAAGGAACAAGATTTGTTTAACCCCTTAATGACCACAGCACTTTTCCATTTTCTGTCCGTTTGGGACCAAGGCTATTTTTACATTTCTGCAGTGTTTGTGTTTAGCTGTAATTTTCCTCTTACTCATTTACTGTACCCACACATATTATATATCGTTTTTCTCGCCATTAAATGGACTTTCTAAAGATACCATTATTTTCATCATATCTTATAATTTACTATAAAAAAATTATAAAATATGAGGAAAAAATAGAAAAAAACACACTTTTTCTAACTTTGACCCCCAAAATCTGTTACACATCTACAACCACCAAAAAACACCCATGCTAAATAGTTTCTAAATTTTGTCCTGAGTTTAGAAAATATAATTTATGCTTACCTGATAAATTCATTTCTCCTGTAGTGTAGTCAGTCCACGGGTCATCCATTACTTATGGGATTATATCTCCTCCCTAACAGGAAGTGCAAGAGGATCACCCAAGCAGAGCTGCTATATAGCTCCTCCCCTCTACGTCATACCCAGTCATTCGACCGAAACCAAACGAGAAAGGAGAAAACTATAGGGTGCAGTGGTGACTGGAGTTTAATTTAAAATTTAGACCTGCCGTAAAAAACAGGGCGGGCCGTGGACTGACTACACTACAGGAGAAATGAATTTATCAGGTAAGCATAAATTATATTTTCTCCTGTTAAAGGGCCACTGTAAGTAAATATTTTCTATGCCTGTTACTAACTAACTAACCCAAATATGTTTTTTATCAATAGCATTTCATTAACATATCTCTACCGTATAGCAGAAATCTTGTCTGCAAATTTAATTGTTTTCCAAACCCACTCCGTGGGTATCCTTTGCTCTGTACCAATCCGTTTACAATACCTAGGTTTCAAAATGGCGCTTTAAACACAAAGTTATTGGTTTAAGTATTTTGAACATGCAGTGCTGAAAATAGTGGGCAGGATAACGTGACATCATCGGCGAATAAAAGATATAACTTTTAGAACGTTATGAAACTTCGTTTTGGAGAAAATATAGGTCAGTAGGTTTTAATTAATGTTTATTAACTTTAATATGTTAGTAGTTTAGCTTAAAAATTATAACAGAAAGTAATCCTTTAAGTGTAGTCAGTCCACGGGTCATCCATTACTTATGGGATACCAATACCAAAGCTAAAAGTACACGGATGACGGGAGGGACAGGCAGGATCTTTACACGGAAGGAACCACTGCCTGTAGAACCTTTCTCCCAAAAACAGCCTCCGAAGAAGCAAAAGTGTCAAATTTGTAAAATTTTGAAAAAGTGTGAAGTGAAGACCAAGTTGCAGCCTTGCAAATCTGTTCAACAGAAGCCTCATTCTTAAAGGCCCAAGTGGAAGCCACAGCTCGAGTAGAATGAGCCGTAATCCTTTTAGGAGGCTGCTGTCCAGCAGTCTCATAGGCTAAACGTATTATGCTACGAAGCCAAAAAGAGAGAGAGGTAGCCGAAGCTTTTTGACCTCTCCTCTGTCCAGAATAAACGACAAACAGGGAAGAAGTTTGACGAAATTCTTTAGTTGCCTGCAAATAAAATTTCAGGGCACGGACGACGTCCAGATTGTGCAGAAGTCGTTCCTTCTTTGAAGAAGGGTTAGGGCACAATGATGGAACAACAATCTCTTGATTGATATTCTTGTTAGTGACTACCTTAGGTAAGAACCCAGGTTTAGTACGCAGAACTACCTTATCTGAATGAAAAATCAGATAAGGAGAATCACAATGTAAGGCCGATAACTCAGAGACTCTTCGAGCCGAGGAAATAGCCATTAAAAACAGAACTTTCCAAGATAACAGCTTGATATCAATGGAATGAAGGGGTTCAAACGGAACACCTTGCAGAACGTTAAGAACTAAGTTTAAGCTCCACGGCGGAGCAACAGTCTTAAACACAGGCTTAATCCTAGCCAAAGCCTGACAAAAAGCCTGAACGTCTGGAACGTCTGCCAGACGTTTGTGTAAAAGGATAGACAGAGCTGAGATCTGTCCCTTTAACGAACTAGCAGATAAACCCTTTTCTAAACCTTCTTGTAGAAAAGACAATATCCTAGGAATCCTAACCTTACTCCATGAGTAACTCTTGGATTCGCACCAATATAAGTATTTACGCCATATTTTATGGTAAATTTTCCTGGTAACAGGTTTCCTAGCCTGTATTAAGGTATCAATCACTGACTCCGAGAATCCCCGCTTTGATAGAATCAAGCGTTCAATCTCCATGCAGTCAGCCTCAGAGAAATTAGATTTGGATGTTTGAAAGGACCCTGAATCAGAAGGTCCTGTCTCAGAGGCAGAGACCATGGTGGACAGGACGACATGTCCACTAGATCTGCATACCAGGTCCTGCGTGGCCACGCAGGCGCTATTAGAATCATCGATGCTCTCTCCTGTTTGATCCTGGCAATCAATCGAGGAAGCATCGGGAAGGGTGGAAACACATAAGCCATGTTGAAGACCCAAGGAGCTGTCAGAGCATCTATTAGTACCGCTCCCGGGTCCCTGGACCTGGATCCGTAACAAGGAAGCTTGGCGTTCTGGCGAGACACCATGAGATCCAGATCTGGTTTGCCCCAATGATGAAGCAGTTGGGCAAACACCTCCGGATGAAGTTCCCACTCCCCCGGATGAAAAGTCTGGCGACTTAGAAAATCCGCCTCCCAGTTCTCCACGCCTGGGATGTGGATCGCTGACAGGTGGCAAGAGTGAGACTCTGCCCAGCGAATTATCTTTGAGACTTCCATCATCGCTAGGGAACTCCTTGTTCCTCCCTGATGGTTGATGTAAGCCACAGTCGTGATGTTGTCCGACTGAAACCTGATGAACCTCAGAGTTGCTATCTGAGGCCAAGCCAGAAGAGCATTGAGAACTGCTCTTAATTCCAGAATGTTTATTGGAAGGAGACTCTCCTCCTGGGTCCATGATCCCTGAGCCTTCAGGGAATTCCAGACTGCGCCCCAACCTAGAAGGCTGGCGTCTGTTGTTACAATCGTCCAATCTGGCCTGCGGAAGGGCATCCCCTTGGACAGATGTGGCCGAGAAAGCCACCATAGAAGAGAATCTCTGGTCTCTTGATCCAGATTTAGCAGAGGGGACAAATCTGAGTAATCCCCATTCCACTGACTTAGCATGCACAATTGCAGCGGTCTGAGATGCAGGCGCGCAAAAGGAACTATGTCCATTGCCGCTACCATTAAGCCGATTCGCCTCCATGCACTGAGCCACTGACGGGTGTTGAATGGAATGAAGGACACAATAAGCATTTAGAAGTTTTGATAACCTGTCCTCCGTCAGGTAAATTTTCATTTCTACAGAATCTATAAGAGTCCCTAAGAAGGGAACTCTTGTGAGTGGCAATAGAGAACTCTTTTCTACGTTCACCTTCCACCCATGCGACCTTAGAAATGCCAGAACTAACTCTGTATGAGACTTGGCAGTTTGGAAACTTGACGCCTGTATCAGAATGTCGTCTAGGTACGGAGCTACCGCTATGCCTCGCAGTCTTAGTACCGCCAGAAGAGAGCCCAGAACCTTTGTAAAGATTCTTGGAGCCGTAGCTAACCCGAAGGGAAGAGCTACAAACTGGTAATGCCTGTTTAGGAAGGCAAACCTTAGATACCAGTAATGATCCTTGTAAATCGGTATGTGAAGGTAGGCATCCTTTAAATCCACTGTGGTCATGTACTGACCCTCTTGGATCATGGGTAGGATAGTTCGAATAGTTTCCATTTTGAACGATGGAACTCTTAGGAATTTGTTTAGGATCTTTAAGTCCAAAATTGGTCTGAAGGTTCCCTCTTTTTTGGGAACCACAAACAGATTTGAATAAAACCCTTGTCCGTGTTCCGACCGCGGAACTGGGTGGATCACTCCCATTAGTAAGAGGTCTTGTACACAGCGTAGAAACGCCTCTTTCTTTATCTGGTTTGCTGATAACCTTGAAAGATGAAATCTCCCTTGTGGAAGAGAAGCTTTGAAGTCCAGAAGATATCCCTGAGATATGATCTCCAACGCCCAGGGATCCTGGACATCTCTTGCCCAAGCCTGGGCGAAGAGAGAAAGTCTGCCCCCCACTAGATCCGTTTCCGGATCGGGGGCCCTCACTTCATGCTGTCTTAGGGGCAGCAGCAGGTTTTCTGGCCTGCTTGCCCTTGTTCCAGGACTGGTTAGGTTTCCAGCCCTGTCTGTAGCGAGCAACAGTTCCTTCCTGTCTTGGAGCGGAGGAAGTTGATGCTGCTCCTGCCTTGAAGTTACGAAAGGCACGAAAATTAGACTGTCTAGCCCTTGGTTTGGCCCTGTCTTGAGGCAGGGCATGGCCCTTACCTCTAGTAATGTCAGCGATAATTTCTTTCAAACCGGGCCCGAATAATGTCTGCCCTTTGAAAGGAATATTAAGCAATTTAGATTTAGAAGTCACATCAGCTGACCAGGATTTAAGCCACAGCGCTCTACGCGCTTGAATGGCGAATCCGGAGTTCTTAGCCGTAAGTTTGGTTAAGTGTACTACGGCATCAGAAATAAATGAATTAGCTAGCTTAAGGACTTTAAGCTTGTTTATAATCTCATCCAATGGAGCTGTGCTAAGGGTCTCTTCCAGAGACTCAAACCAGAATGCCGCCGCAGCCGTGACAGGCGCAATGCATGCAATGGGTTGTAATATAAAACCTTGCTGAACAAACATTTTCTTAAGGTAACCCTCTAACTTTTTATCCATTGGATCTGAAAAAGCACAGCTATCCTCCACCGGGATAGTGGTGCGCTTAGCCAGAGTAGAAACTGCTCCCTCCACCTTAGGGACCGTCTGCCATAAGTCCTGTGTGGTGGCGTCTATTGGAAACATTTTTCTAAATATAGGAGGGGGTGAAAAAGGCACACCGGGTCTATCCCACTCCTTGTTAACAATTTCTGTAAGCCTTTTAGGTATAGGAAAAACGTCAGTACACGCCGGTACCGCAAAATATTTATCCAGCCTACATACTTTCTCTGGAATTGCAACCATGTTACAATCATTCAGAGCCGCCAATACCTCCCCTAGTAATACACGGAGGTTCTCAAGCTTAAATTTAAAATTTGAAATGTCTGAGTCCAGTTTACTTGGATCAGATCCGTCACCCACAGAATGAAGCTCTCCGTCCTCATGTTCTGCAAATTGTGACGCAGTATCAGACATGGCTCTATTATTATCAGCGCACTCTGTTCTTACCCCAGAGTGATCGCGTTTACCCCTAAATTCTGGCAATTTAGATGGTACTTCAGTCATAACATTAGCCATGTCTTGCAAAGTGATTTGTATGGGCCGCCCTGATGTACTTGGCGCCACAATATCACGCACCTCCTGAGCGGGAGGCGAAGGTACTGACACGTGAGGAGAGTTAGTCGGCATAACTTCCCCCTCGTTGTCTGGTGATAATTTCTTTACATGTAAAGATTGAATTTATTTAAAGTAACATCAATGCAATTAGTACACAAATTTCTATTGGGCTCCACATTGGCCTTTAAACATAGTGAACAAAGAGATTCATCTGTGTCAGACATGTTTAAACAGACTAGCAATGAGACTAGCAAGCTTGGAAATACTTTTCTAAATAAATTTACAAGCAATATAAAAAACGCTACTGTGCCTTTAAGAAGCACAAAAAGTTGTCACAGTTGAAATAACAATGAACCAAAATAGTTATAGCAACCAATTTTTCACAGTAAATGTATTAAGTTAGCAAAGGATTGCACCCACCAGCAAATGGATGATTAACCCCTTAATACCCAAAAAACGGATAACAATTTAATAATTAACGTTTTTATCACAGTCAAAATACACTGTCACAGGTCTGCTGTGAGTGATTACCTCCCTCAAAACTAGTTTTGGAGACCCCTGGGCTCTGTAGAGACGTCCTGGATCATGGAGGAAGAAATAGGAAGACTGTGACTAAATTTTTACTGCGCAATAAAGCGCTAAAATAGGCCCCTCCCACTCATATTACAACAGTGGGGAAGCTCAGTAAACTGTTTTTATTCAGAAACAAACGACAGCCATGTGGTAAAAATCATGCCCATAAAGTTTTATCACCAAGTACCTCAGAAAAAACGATTAACATGCCAGTAAACGTTTTAAAAATGAAAGTTATGAAGTGTTATTAATAAGCCTGCTGCTAGTCGCTTTCACTGCAGTGCAGGCTCAAATATTACTTTAATATAGACAGTATTTTCTTAGTGAAATTCCATTCCCCAGAAATACCTCAGAGTATACATACATACATATCAGCCTGATACCAGTCGCTACTACTGCATTTAAGGCTGCACTTACATTACATCGGTATTAGCAGTATTTTCTCAGTCAATTCCATTCCTTAGAAAATAATTTACTGCACATACCTCCTTGCAGGTGGGCCCTGCCTGCTATCCCCTGTTCTGAAGTCACTCCTCAGAATGGCCTAGAACAGCAAGTGGATCTTAGTTACGACCGCTAAGATCATAGACAAACTCAGGTAGATTCTTCTTCTAATGCTGCCTGAGAAAAAACAACACACTCCGGTGCCGTTTAAAATAAACTTTTGATTGAAGAAATAAAAACTAAGTTTAACACACCACAGTCCTCTCACACGTCCTATCTATTAGTTAGGTGCAAGAGAATGACTGGGTATGACGTAGAGGGGAGGAGCTATATAGCAGCTCTGCTTGGGTGATCCTCTTGCACTTCCTGTTAGGGAGGAGATATAATCCCATAAGTAATGGATGACCCGTGGACTGACTACACTTAACAGGAGAAATACCCAATGTTTACAAGTTCTTTGCTTTTTTTGTAAACTATAGGGCCATAAATACAAGTAGCACTTTGCTATTTCCAAACCATTTCTTTTCAAAATTAGCGATAGTTACATTAGAGCACTGATATCTTTCAGGAATCTCTGAATATCCATTGACATGTATATATTTTTTTTTAGTAGACATCCCAAAGTATTGATCTAGGCCCGTTTTGGTATATTTCATGCCACCATTTCACCGTCAAATGCAATCAAATACAAAAAAATCGTTCACTTTTCAAATTTTTTCACAAACTTTTGGTTTCTAACTTAAATTATTTACAAACAGCTTGTGCAATTATGGCATAAATGGTTGTAAATTCTTCTCTGGGATCCCCTTTGTTCCGAAATAGCAGACATATATGACTTTGGTGTTGCTTTTTGGTAATTAGAAGGCCGCTAAATGCCACTGCGCACCACACGTGTATTATGCCCAGCAGTGAAGGGGTTAATTAGGGAGCATGTAGGGAGCTTTTTGGGGTAGTTTTAGCTTTAGTGTAGTGTAGTAGACAACCCCAAGTATTGATCTAGGCCAATTTTGGTATATTTCATGCCACCATTTCACCGCCAAATGCGATCAAATTAAAAAAAACGTTAATTGTTTCTCAATTTTAGGTTTCTCACTGAAATTATTTACAAACAGCTTCTGCAATTATGGCACAAATGGTTGTAAATGCTTCTCTGGGATCCCCTTTGTTCAGAAATAGTAGACATATATGGCTTTGGCATTGCTTTTTGGTAATTAGAAGGCCTCTAAATGCCGCTTCGCATCACATGTGTATTATGGCTAGCAGTGAAGGGGTTAATTATGTAGCTTGTAGGGAGCTTGCAGGGTTAATTTTAGCTTTAGTGTAGAGCTCAGCCTCCCACCTGAAACATCAGACCCCCTGATCCCTCCCAAACAGCTCTCTTCCCTCCCCCACCCCACAATTGTCCCCGCCATCTTAAGTACTGGCAGAAACTCTGCCAGTACTAAAATAAAAGGTATTTGGCCCTTTTTTTTAAAAAAAAAAAAAGCATATTTACATATGCTGATGTGTAGGATCCCCCCTTAGACCCCAACCTCACTGATCCCCCACCAAACTGCTCTCTAACCCTTCCCCTCTGCAATAATGGGCGCCATCTTGGGTACTGGCAGCTGTCTGCCAGTACCCAGTTTTGTAACAAAATGTGCCTTTTTTTTAAAAAAAATTCCCTTTTCTGTAGTGTAGCTCCCCCCCCCCCCCCCCCACCGAGACCAACCGCCAACCGTCCCTTAGATGATATTTTACATTCATTGTGTTTTTAATTTTTAACCTTTTTTTTCTGTAGTGTAGCGGTTCCCACCCGCTCCCGCCCCGTGCACGCGCCCGCCCACCACCCCCCCGTGCGTGCCCCCGTAGCTCCCGCCCCCGATCCCGCCCCCCTCCACTCCACACTGAGCACCGATGGCCGCCCACCCGCCTCCCACGTAAGCTCCCACCCACCAACGATACCGGCCACCGATGTCCGGTGCAGAGAGGGCCACAGAGTGGCTCTCTCTGCATCGGATGGCCAAGGGGGGTTATTGCAGGATGCCTCCATATCGAGGCATCACTGCAATAACCGGAAAGCAGCTGGAAGCGAGCAGGATCGCTTCCAGCTGCTTTCCAGACCAAGGACGTACGCCATACGTCCTCGGTCATTAACTGTCTTTTTTTTTAGGACGTGTGGCGTACGTCCTTGGTCGTTAAGGGGTTAAAGAGAAACTACTCAAAGGAAGGATGACACCCAAACTATATATTGTCCAGGAAGGCACCCTTGCAATATCCCAAGACCAAAATAGTCTCAGAAACTTGAGAAGATCCCAGATAAAGGGAACAATAAGAAACATATCCTTAGGGTCTATGTTTGCCATGAACAGACTCCTTCTAATCAAAGGAGCATGGATACCACTTTGAAGGACTGTAGTCTGAAAAACTAGAGGAAAAACCTAGATCCCATTCCCTGACTGGAACTGGAGCTATCACTCCCAGAAAGGAAGGCCTGAACTCAGTTCAATAATACCTCTCATCAAAACAGGGTTGCAGATACTCTAGAAAGGAAAATCTGCCCATGGGAGGAAAGCTTGTATGCTATCCTCTGTACCCAGACTGGTTGTCTCAAACAGGATTCTAAAAGACTGGACTGATCCTCCAGAAAGAGAGGAATAAAAACTGTCCTTAAATCTTTTCTACTTGACGAGTGCTAGAAAAACCTAATTTCCACTCAAAAGTCTGCTGTGACGTCTGCCAGTCCAAGTCCAAACAAGGCCTCACCCTTGTAAGGAAGCGCCAAAAACTCGTACTTGGAGGAAATAAAAATATTTTTTCCATCATGGCCAAAGTTTGGACATGTCCTGGCCAAATTGGTATTGAACCTGCATCTGCAGAGTTAAAAAAACTTTGCCTGTGCCACTATCCACAGGTAGGCTTCTCAGCTGATTGAGGTTTTGGCCACAACACCCCGCGGACTAGCGCAGCAAGTCTAAATAAACAAAACATCGCTCTAGATGGACAATAAACCTCCAGCTTCTTATCCATGGATCCGTAAAGGAGTATCTATCCTCTATAGGGATCGGAGTTCTCTGAGCCAAAGTAAAAAGGCTCCCTTCTACTTAAGGCACCATGCATACTGATGGAGTAGCAACAAGAAAATCCTTTAAAGGACGGGAAACAGGGAGAAAGGCATCCCTAACTTCTCCTATTCCTGAAAAATATCCAAAGCACGTCTAAAAACACTTCCTCATAGGAAGGAACATCATAGAATTGATAAAAATATCAAACATTCCAAGGGTTGACAACGACAGGGGTATCAATGTCGTCCAAGTACCTAAAACCTCCTATAACAGTACACGAGGTGTGCAAGCATATATCTGAAGGTTACCCCTTCAGCATTAGCTGAAGGAATTATACTGTCCGAATCTGAGATTTTACCCTCAGAAGCTACCGGCGAATCCTCCACACCAGACTTAGGAGGGAAGCGACCTGTGGAGAAGGATGTGGAGCAGAAACCTTACTATCTGAAACTTTAATATCCTCTTGCATTTTCCCTGTAAGTAAGAAAAAAAACAGATAAGCCGCAGATACAGCAGAATATACCTGAGCTGCAATTTCTGTAGGCAAATAACTCCTCCAGAAGATTGAGAGGAACCGCAGGGCACTGCATGTGACACCATAGGGCTAGGGACATTTAAGGAGAAAACTGTGGCTTAGCCTAAACAGCATCATCCTGAGGGACATGAGACTAGTACAATATCATTGTGAAAATGAATTTTGGAAAAAGAATACTGTCACTTTAAGCATAAAGAGACATACCAAATAACAGGATAAACCCAATTATATATATAAAAACACCTGTTCCTATACTGTATTATAAGATATACCCAAAACCCTCTAACTGTAGAAAGGTGTTAATGGGAATCTGCATGCAAAATTTAAGAACAGACCCATGTTCCATCAATCTGCAAGAACCTCTAACAATAGAAGAAACATTACAAAATAAAAGACATCAACTCAGCATGCATATACATGAATAGCTAACACCATCCAATTAGCATCTAGCTAAATATAAGTCCTTTATTGTTTAATTTCCAAAGGAATATACACTATGGGATTTCACTGTCTCTTCATACATATACAGATTGATACTGTCTTCATATATGTACTTAATATACATATCATTGAAACTGACAATATAAATAGAAACTGTCTGCATACATATACAGATAGGATCTGTATTAAAACATTGTAGCCCCAAGATACTCTTAGCAAGATAAGGACTTAGGCTGTCAGAACACTTCTAACCCGCCGCTCCGATCTCAATCTGATAAGCACGGCGGGTCACATGACACGTATACAGACAGAAAATGGTGCTGCTGCCTTATTCACCAACCAAGAAGGAGGCCATAGAGCGCACAAAGACAGTACAGGGGGAAGAAAGGTGAAAGAGAACTACCAAGCACATCTTCATTTCTACCGCCATAACAGCGGAAGGCTCTTTAGCCCAGCGATATAAAAGTAATACCTAAAGCATATTAAATGACCCACCAGGCAGTTGCAAGTCTAGTTTTAACTAAGTAAAAAAAAAAACAAGCATTAATTCAATAAAGAGCCTTATACAAAACACCCGTCTCTTCTGTGCTGCAGATGATCTTTTTCCCCCGCATGAACTAAGACTGGTACACTCAAAAAGGAAAAGTACATCTCCTGTGAGAATAAAAGTTCTAGCCTCATGAAACTGGTTAACCCCTTCATTACTAACAAAGGGAAACCAGTGTCTCTTATCTGTCACAGTAAGTGCCTGCACCTGCCAAAATTAATATCCAAGTTAGAATTTATGTAGTACCTTTATAAATTGCAGAATTTTTTAAAGTGCCTAATCTCCCATACATAGAAGACCCAACAGCACTTACTTGCATCTAGTCATCCGGCAGGAGGACAGCACACCTGGTATGAGAGGACGCCACTCCTCACATAGACCTGTGTAGAAAAGAAAGGCTAGAGTAAACCTACTCTTGCTTTCTATACTAGGGCAGCACAATGTTAGGAGAACGCAGCAAGGCCCACCTTGCAAGTTCCTAAACGCTTTAAAGCCACCACTGCCCTGCTGAAGAGACTAACATGGAGTACGGCTAGACCCAATCCTTGAAAAAGGGGAAAGATCAGAGCAAACCTAATCTGGCTTTCAAAATAAACTCTTGATTGAAATGAAATAAATCCATTTTCTTCAGACACTAAAACTTCACCTCCTCCTTGCACTAAAGGCAAAGATAATGACTGGGGATTGTGGGAAGGGAGGAAGTGATACTTAACAGCTTTGCTGTGGTGTTCTTTGCCTCCTCCTGCTGGCCAGGAGTGATATTCCCTACAGTAATTGACGATTCTGTGGACTCACTGTGTCTTAAGAAAAAATAATAATAATATATATGAATTAAGTTAGGTACTGCCAGTACCAAAGATGACCGCCATTAGTTGGAGGGTTAAAGAGCTGTTTGGAAGGGATCAGAGAGATGGCAGGATCACTACACTGCAGAAAAAAAATTAAAAATAATAATAAAAAAAACTGCATACTGATGGGGATAAGTGTGAGAGGGAAGAGAGCTGTTTGAGAGGTATCAGGGGTCGGAAGTGTCAGGTGGGAGGGTAATCGCTACACTAAAGCTAAAATTAATCTTACAAGCTACCTGATTAACCCCTTCACTGCCGGGAATAATAGTGCGGTGCGCAGCTGCAATAAGCTGCCTTCTAATTACCAAAACCCAATGAGAAAGCCATATAT